>NW_015167601.1:43203-44020 GCF_001447785.1 Gekko japonicus
GGTAACAGCGTTCCGTGCGCCTTGGTGTTTAGTCATGCCGGCCACATGACCACGGAAACGTCTTCGGACAGCGCTGGCTCTTCGGCTTTGAAACGGAGATGAGCACCGCAACCCTAGAGTCGGACTCGACTGGCTTTCGAGCAAGGGAAAACTTTACCTTTACCTTTTAAGCAAATATTGGAGAAAGTGGCTCAGCAGTCTGTATGTTTTTGTGGGGCTTGCCTGGAAGTCATAGTTGACTTCTGGCAACCCCTAATGGGGGCTTGGACATTTTTCAGAGAGATGGCCTGCCTCTGCGTCCAGTCTCTGGTATTCCTTGGAGGTCTCCCTTCCAAGTACTTGCCAGAGTCCGCCCTGCCTGGCTTCCGAGATCCGACAAGATCAGGCTCTTCTGGGCTCTCCAGGTCAGGGCTGTACCCTAAAAATCTCGTTGCTCTTTAAGTTGCTACTGGACTTGAATCAAGGTCTCCTATTGCAAACCAACACAGCTACTTTCCTGGAACCTCTTGAAATCTTGTTTTTAAATATCAAACACCACCGCCATGGTGCTAGCACAGGGGTGTCAAACTCATTTGTTACAAGGGCCAGATCTGACATAAATGTCACTTTGTTGGGCCAGGCCATGTGTGCCATAAAATATAATGCCAGGAACTGGAGATGTAAACTGTACAAAGGACAGCAGCTGGTGAGCTCCGAGTTGGCGTATCCTCACTGCAAGTCTCCATGGGCTAGGGGGGGAGGTGCGAAGGAAAACTAGCGATGCAGCACTGGGCAGACACTCCCACACTGCTTGACTGCTGCAGATGAGGTTGCTCCG
>NW_015167601.1:44848-76788 GCF_001447785.1 Gekko japonicus
AGTGAATTCATTCAGCAAAGTTCTCTTTTTTTTATTTCAGTAGGGACGGGAATTTCTCTGACCCTATCTTCTCTTTTCAGATCTCAAAACTGGTGCTTTGCAAAACTAGCCAGCCCACCAACCAAAGAAAATGTGGAAACATCGACATTTACCCTTTGCAGCAATCTTTTGCCTTTTACTCTCAGGCTGTTGGGACATCGCTGACGCCCAGACCAAACTTGGTATGTATCTCTGCCCCCTCACATCTTTAGCTCATTTAAAAGTTTTAGAAATCACAACACATCCTGCTCTTGCCTTTGGAAGTTGTGCAGAAAAATGTGTATGAGGCCCGTCATAACCAGTTGCAGAGAGTTTTATATCTGTCTGCCTTATGCTATATTGACATGGCCATGGGGACTGAATGTAATGTCATGAAAGGTTTATTGACGGGAGGAAGATCTTGGTGAAGTCAGTAGCTGCCTCGGGTACAGTGTCCGCTCCCTGATTTGCCATGCATGCTTTCTCGAAGACAAAGTACATCTCTCTTGGTAAGCAAAGATAGCACGGGGATATATGTGGATATTGTTAATAAAGCGAGCCGCCTTTGACCTTCATTTTAATCACTGTAGCACCAAAGAATAAGCTGATTTTTCTCATTTACATACATGTTTGCACAGATTATTGGCATATAGTGCTGACACCATATTTCTATATATCAGGAATCCCCAATGTGATGTGCGTGGGCTGCATGGTGCCCATTGACACCAAGTGCTTTTAAAAAGTGGGCAGGGCCAGGTAGGGTTTCTGCCCAGTAAGACTTCTGATTGGCCATTGGAGATTTGATTGGCTATGCTGATTTTTAAAAACATTGCTTTGGCAGCACAAAGATCTTCACTGTCTGACTGAAGCTAAGCCGTGAGATCCATCTTGTGGCTGGCTTTGCCTTTTGCAGCAGCCATTTTGTGGCTGGGCCCACCACACAGTGTCAAAATTTCAACGGTGCCCACAGGTTCAGAAAGATTGGGAATCCCTGCTATATACCATTGGTACAGTGTCCTGTTCTTCAACATTGTAATGGATGGACGGTTCTGAAGCACAGAATTATTTGCTGATTCAACAAGTCTTTGGCTTGGGCCGTGATACCATGTAAGTAGAGGTGCTTCAGTATTCAGAATTGCAAACAGGAGAGTCAACAAGTAGCTGAAGCGGTCAGCGCTCTCCTTCTGAGGTTTCAAGTACAATTTGTAGGTCATGAGGTCTTTGGGGGACAAGTTGACAATGCCCTTGGCTTGCACATCTACATAGCAGAGGGGATCTTTCTGGACCATACCACATCCAGAAAACAGGACAGTTCTAGATTCACAAGGTGTATGAACCAGCTATAAAATGATACCATCCGATTATCAGCCACGGCAAGTCAGAGTGAGTTTTCTTTCCTTCTCCTTGCTACGGTTTGAAGGGCTCATTGGGTTCCCTATTGAGGATGATTTCAGATTTGGGCATGGCTGAAAATAATTGCGCGAGACTATTTCACACACACACCCCAACTGACCTCTGGAAAAATCATGAACTGATGTGTTTTTTTAAAGATGTCAAAAACGGTGCCGCTGCTGATATAATATTTCTAGTGGATTCCTCTTGGAGCATTGGAAAGGAACATTTCCAACTTGTTCGGGAGTTTCTGTATGATGTTGTAAAGCAATTAGATGTGGGTGGAAATGATTTTCGGTTTGGTCTGGTCCAGTTCAGCGGATACCCACATACCGAGTTCCAGTTAAACACGTATGACAGTATGCAAGATATCCTCTCCCATATCTCGCACATGACCTATATAGGGGGAGGAACCAAGACTGGAGAAGGATTAGAGTTCCTAATTCAGAACCACCTCACTAAAGTTGCTGGGAGCAGAGCGAGTGACGGAGTCCCCCAGATTATTATAGTCTTAACGGACGGACGATCCCAGGATGACGTGGTCCTGCCATCCTCTGTTCTTAAATATGCCGATGTCAACATGTTTGCCATTGGAGTTCAGGATGCAGTGGAAGGGGAATTAAAGGAAATAGCGAGCGAACCCCTCGATACGCACCTGTTCAACCTAGAGAATTTTGCTGCCCTGCACGGCATTATAGGAGACTTAGTGGCCAGTGTTCATTCATCTGTGACTCCAGAAATGGCTGGAGCCAACGCAGTGATTAAAGACATCACAGGTAACGCTATCCCGCTGTGACGCCGCAAGACTTGTACTCGAGGGCAACGTTGCAGTTGCAACGGTTCCATTTGGATGTGCAATCCCAGGGCCTTTACAGATGACGCCCGTTATTCTTTTTTTTTTTGTGTAACACAGTTCTGACACAGAGCCCTCAGGCTCCGCCCCCCCAAAACCGCCAGGTATTTCCCAGTTCATAGCTGGCAACCCTAACTCCCTGGTGAAGCAGGCAAAAGAGAAGCTTTTCGCAGCCAATCTGAAAAGAGTTCCAAAAAAACCTCTTGCTTCTTACATAACCAACCAGTCATTCCCACCTTGCTAAGTACTAGGTAGCCATGGAATTCCAAATGGCGACTGGTATATTATTGAGCCCTGCACTGGTACTAGCGGGACAGGGAATATGCTGGGGGCGCACCGTGCAAAGGCAGGAAAAAATAGGTTGCAAAATGATGCTGGGTTGTCGCAGATCTCTCCCTCTATCCGTTGCACGGGCCCTCCCATGTTTTTAAGTACTACGGTGGGAGAATGTCTGGTCTCTGAGGATTCTTTTAACACTATAAGCAAAAGTAAGACATTTTTGATATTTTATAAATTGGCACGAGGGGAGAGAAAGGGACATCGCTTGTTTCACCGCTGAAGGGAAATGACATTTTCCTAGGAATGGCGTATTGCGGTCTGAGCGCTGTGAAAATGTGACTTCTCTGTTCAGCAAGGGCTGTGTCAGAGCAAGACATCGGGGTGCTCTTCAGCAGCTAGGATTTATTGTCTGTAAAGGCCCTAAGATGCACATGGAATGGGTTAAAAACAAAGGTTTCCCTGGTGCAAATGCTCTCCAGCAGACTCGACCTGGCAGAGTTTACACTATAAAGCAAAGCCAAACAAACACAAGATCCCTTAGGCCACATTTATTAGCTTTCTTATTTATGTAGTCGTGTGCACCCCACCAGGTTCAGGTCAGATAACATTATGTCTTTGCTTCATTCATGCTCACACAACAGCCCTGCCAGGGAGTCTGAGAAAATGACTTATTCCTGAACAGCCATTGGGTCCCAAGTGAATGCAGTTTTTCTGGATCTCATTGTCTTATAACAAATGCAAAGCTCAACCATATCCTTAGCTAGACATTCAGTTCTTGCCAATGGTTAATTGCTAGAATTCTTGCATACATATAATGCATATACAAACGGGGGGGGGGGACCTTCTCCAGGAAGTAGTCCTCATGCCCTCAGCTCCTATCACTGCAGGAAGTATTTGATATATTTCCCTACCTCCATCAGGCTACAAGCCTGAATTACATTTTATTATTGCTATTTAACAAGCATTTGGGTTGCATCAACAAGCAACATCTAGCCAGTGGGGTGCCCTGATTTGTGCTGTCAGTAAGCAACCCAGAGGCTGCGGTCCCACACACTGAATAATCCACTTTCAATCCACTTTCAGTGCACTTTCCAACTGGATTTTGCTGTGCGTGATTCTGCACTAGTCCTTAAATCCTGGTTCAGCCCTGTCTCTAAACTTACATTCTACACGAAGAATAGATTCCTTTGAATTATGGTGCTGGAGAAGACTCTACTGGGTGTTGTAAATAAGAAGCGGGAGACTGACCAGTTATGAAGGTGCACAGAGAGTTTATATAGTTATAAAGGTGAATATACACAGAGATATTTACAGGCTATTGAACAGCATGTCGTGCCTTAGTCTAGGAGAACTGAGTCCCCTCTAGCTTACTAAACTGATAGCTATTATGCTAAACCCCAGCCAATCTCTAACAGGGTGATGTAATCACTAACTCTAACATGCCCTGAAAGAGCAACACCTGCTAGAAAACACCTGGCTGTAATTACATGATTACTAGCATGACAGCTAGGTCTGACAAACAGATCAAACTGATCTATAGTAACTGCTTGCTACCTCTATCACTCCGACATATATCTCAATAGACTCTTGAGAGTCCCCTGGACTGCAAGGAGATCAAATCAGTCAGTCCTAAAAGAAATCAACCCTGACTGTTCCCTGGAAGGCTAGATACTGAAGCTCAAATACTTTGGCCACCAGGTGAGAAGGGAGCACTCACTGGAGAAGACCCTGAGGCTGGGAAAGACTGAAGGTCAAAGAAGACGGGAACGGCAAAGGATGAGATGGTTAGACAGTGTTATCGATGCAGCAAACATGAAATTAAGCGAACTCCGGAGGATTATTGAAGACAGGAGGGCCTGGCGTGATGTGGTCCATGGGGTCGCGAAAAGTCGGACTCGACTGTGCGACTATACAACAACGACAACATTTTTTGTTTCCACATTACATTGAGGTCACCCTGGTTTCGCCCCACTCTTGTCCCAGGATAAACAGATGCGGGGACAGACCTGCTGAAAAAGGAGATGAGGTCAGGTAACCTGACCTCATCTGCCTGGTTTTCTCCCAGAACTTTCCCACGTCCCTCCTGCCCCTGTGGTAGTGGCAGGACTTCAGGTGTGCTGGAAAGAAAAAAGGAAGGGAAACGAGTGGGAGAAACCATGACTGCCGCACCCAGTTCCATAGATTTAAAGGGGAACAGGGGGGATCTCCAGGTTTCAACTTGGCAACTCCATCTTTCTTCTCACTGCCCCCCCCCCCGGCAAGACCCCAGTATACATGACAGCCACCCCTCCTGATAAGCCAGAAAGGAAAGGGAGAGAGTGAATTATCATTTTTGGAATTCAGCACTTTGCATTTGCTTTACTGTTGGCTACTTCATATTGGAAACAGCAGAACAGGAACACTTTGCTGCAGAGTATTTTGACCAATGTGAAATCACAAATATGAAAAAAAAGGTTTAATCTGATATAATGGATTATTGCACAAAGATAAGGGGTCAGACCTTTGTTTTTATACCGTGGGGTGCATGAAAGGAGGTGACGCATTTCGAGTGATGCAAGAGAACAGCCGTGTGTGTGTCCCCCCACCACCACCGGAGTCCTAACCCTCATCTTGTCTTGTCAAATTAACCTCATCCCATCAACTCCATCATGAGTACCTTTTCTTCATTACCGCATTGCTGCATGATGCACTGCCCAGCCACAGTTTTTACTCATTTTCTTCAGGTATTATGGAGCAAGCTCCTTATTTCTGATGGAAATCGGGAGGTATTTCCTTATTGAAGAGCTGGCCCTTTTCAATATCGTTAAGAATCTTTTTTTCTTCCAACCGGTGTCTTAACTAAACTTATCAGACACTGAGGCTAGTTTTTATTTGCCAGACAGGACTTCGGCCTCTGGCTTTACTAGAATTTATCACCACCTCCAGATTTTTCTGTAAGGCTCTGCCTAAGGTGGCGTGGAGGGGAGGTAGTTTCTGTAAGCTCTTTCAGAGGCTTAATGAATGTGCAAGAGACACAGATATGGAAGAACTCCTTCCCCTTCATCTTTATGCATAATGTCCCTCAAGGGGCTTAGGCATGGGCCCAGAGAAATATACTTCGAGGCTCTCTTTCCCAGCATTTACACCATACTGTCTGAAGCTCTGGAACCAATACTTTGTGGTTCTCTGCTCTGAAGTTTCTATTTAATCTCCGAACCATGCCGTCTCAAGACACCCGGCAGAGAAGGGATGTTAATTTAATTTATATAATTTATACTATGTAACCATGCACATTGGTTGCTTGAATTATTGATGGATAGTTCTGTAAAGAGATGCACCAAAATATGCAGAATGTACATATCCCACAACATGGTTCTTGCTACCAGTGTCCCAAAATAATGTTGAGAAGAGTTTGTGTTTTCTAACAGCAAACTGAGAGCTGACTTACTTTGTAAATTGACGTATACATCTAGGCACAACACCATATTTCCATTTATTGGCTTCCAGGATATATGTATGTTGTTTATTGTTATTTTCTCTCCTCTTCAAATGATGTGGCATGAAATAATGTTGGATTGTATTCAATTGTATCCATATTCCAAGGGATACATCTGGTGCTTTTCACATTCTGCGAATAATAAAGTCTCTTTAAATAGCGACTTGGGTTTGCCCTGAGATATTTGGTCACAGTTCGTGACTTTGAGTTACCGCTTTCCTTCCGAGCCAGCCGTTCTTTGCTTAGTTGTGTAACAAAGCATGCTTCAATTTCCCACCATCCTAATTCTTCATCATGTACTTCATTAGAATGGTATTTCAGTAGCAACAAATTATCCAACTGTTATATATACGTTTTCTGTTTCCTTGAGATCAGCGGTATTTTCTTTAACGACTGCAAGCTAATTTCATGTAACCTTCTGGTTATGTAGAACCAGTACAGGAAGTTTTTCAGGGTTGAAAAAAGAGAGAGATTGACAAAGATCATTAAAGTGACAGGTTAGGTATTTTAAATCTTCCAGAGCCTATCATTTATATGCAACTCTTCTGTTAAGGGCACCTTTATGATGTTCTCCCTGTGAGATAGGCTTGCCCCCCCCACCACCACCAAAAATACCCAGTGGCTACAGATCTGGATCAAGTCCCTTGAATCAAGTATCCATCTCTGTCCAGGAAAGATAACTAAACAGAACAAAGATAAAAGCTATATTGTAGTAGAAATTGCAGCAGCAGCAGTTTTTATTTCAAAATCATAAATGGTGAATCTTAAAGTGGTTTGTTCTAGATATGCTTTTAAAATAAT
The DNA here is from genome assembly GCF_001447785.1 of Gekko japonicus. Lineage (NCBI taxonomy): Eukaryota > Metazoa > Chordata > Lepidosauria > Squamata > Gekkonidae > Gekko > Gekko japonicus. The sequence goes on from NW_015167601.1 coordinate 51,667, forward strand.
GGAATAGCGGGGATAATAACAGGGTATTTAACAAGGTTTGATAACCTCTTTTGTAATTCAAAAATTATTGAAACTAAATTTTTAGGGCTGTGAAAATTAAGCATGACATCCTTTTGGTAACATCAGGCTGCCGCTAAGTGATTTGTGATGCTGCACTAAACTTTTCCATGAGCGGACCACTCTGCCGTTTGTATGAAATTAATCAGTGGTTGATATTCGGTTCCTGGTGGACAAAGACCAGGTCAGAGTCTACACACGGAGACTGACATACCAAGGGCCATTAATTCAAGCACGCTGAGTAGACCGGTTTGCCCGAGACGTGCGTGTTTTGAGCCAAATTCCTTCCCTCTTAGACTGGCATGTACAAGCCATTCCTGCCAGTCATAAGTGATGACAAATGAGTTATCTTATCCAATACCAGCTTACTTCCCATGATTGTTAGTGTCGGTTCATCCCAGCTGATCCATTTAGGAAATGTTATAAGTATAAGGTTGGATAATTATGTTATGGCTGGCTTCCTCACCCTGTTTTTAACATGATTCTGCATTACGTGATTGAATATCCAGTAGTTGTATATGAAGAGTAAAATCTGAAAAAAGTATTTTGGATGCAAGTGCAGTTTTACAGCATTCCCATAAATCAAATCTACAAGCATATTTGTATAAGATGAGGTTCTAGAATCTCCCGCAGTTTGCCTTTTGGATGTGTGAGTAAGGTGCCATCAAGTCTCAGAGCAGCAGGCATTACCAGCCGCTCACGGGAGTTTGGGTTCAAAGGTTTAGGTGCCCGCTCCATCTACAGCATTTAAAGCGGTGGTTCTCAGGGCCAAAGATGGCAAAGGGGCAGCCAACCTACATTAGCTACTGATCTGCATCCCTCATATATAAAGTGGGGAGGGGTGGTCTGCCGTTTGCAATGAACACTTTGCACATGTGACGGGTGCCGAACCCTTCCTGCAATCTGTTGTGGCCAGCACTCCCCCCCCCAGCCTGGCTGCTGGTGGTAGAAAGTGCCGTCAAGCACAGATGTCTTACGGTGACCCCAGAGGGCTTTCGAGGCAAGAGACATTCAGAGGTGGTTTGCCATTGCCTGCCTCCGCGTAATGATCCTGGTATTCCTTGGAGGTCTCCCATCCAAGTACTACGAACCGGGGCTAGCTCTGCGTAGCTTCTGAGTAGAAATGTACATTCGGTTTGTCCGAACTGAATGCACCCCCGAAAATAGCCCATTCAATCCCCTTTCGGGTAGCTGCGGGCCGAATCAGATTCTCTAATCTGATTTGGCCTGCTGCTGAAAGCCGCCGCTGAAATTCGGCGGCATTTTTGGGCCAGCCAGGGAAGGCCCGCCGAAAGTGGCATTCTGGGGTCATTCGGCCAACCGAATCAGATTCCGCCCTATTTGGCCGAATCCGAATTGGGCCGAATTTTTTTAATTTGACACCCCTACTTCTGAGAGCTGATGAAATTGGGCTAGCCTGGGCCATTCAGGCAAGGGCAGAACAAAATTTTGAGTCCAGTGGCACCTTTAAGGCCAACAAAGTTTTATTCAAGGTATAAGTTTTTGTGTGTATGCACACTTCTTCAGGCTAGGGTAGTTTGTCTTTTAGCATTATATTTTTCAAAAATATGTCTGCCTAGACATCCCAATATTACAGTCTGCTAAATATACTTAAAGAGCCATATACCTTGACTGTTATTTTAAAACTGGTTAAAGCCCCCTCCCCCGTCACCTGGAACAAGTTATTACCACCAAAATGGTATAAATATCTCCCATCTTCCTTGTCTTGTAAAAGACATTTTCCCTTTGTTTTTGGCACACTTTGCAGGTTTTGGTGGGCATTCCACCCTGAGCCTGTGTGTGCACAGAAATACCTGGATGAGAAGTTATTAGGCACATATTAGCTCACAAAAGAAAGTGAGTTCCGAAATCCTGGTGGCAGAGACTGAATGTCAGAAGCGGCCAGGAGACATTTCATGATGTTGCCTTTTAAAGTGCACGGAGTAACCCTCCGGTGCTAGTGAAACACAATGTGAGAAGAAGCCCCAGGTAGAGTCTTGAATGGGAATCCTTTAGAGTACAATGTGGTTGTGTGATTTAATATTTATGAGCGAATCATTCATATTCAATCAGAATGCAGAACTAGCAGGCAGGTTTCATTGTCCTTGGCGGTCCTGTTTCATTCCTCCATAGTCGTGTTTCTTGTCTGTCGTCAAAGAAACATGTCAGAACACTGTTCGACTTGCATGGGAATCACTTTGTCTAATGCTTTCACCTGTGCCTTTCTCTCTTTTTTTAAGCACAAGAATCCGCTGACATTATTTTCCTTATTGATGGATCAAACAACGTCGGCGCTGTCACTTTTGCAGCCTTTCGTGATTTTCTTGCAAATTTTCTTGAAAGACTCCCAGTTGGAGATGAGCAGATACACATTGGGGTGGTGACGTATAGCGATCGACCCAGAACTGTGTTCTCCTTGGACGACCACACCAACAAAGCCGATGTTCTAGATGCCATGAAAGCCCTTAGCTTCCTCGGTGGCGAGGAAGCTAACATGGGGGAAGCCCTTGAGTACGTGGTCCAAACCCACTTCACTAAGTCAGGAGGCAGCAGGGTAGAGGAAGGGGTACCGCAGGTTTTAGTGTTGATAAGTGGCAGCGAGTCTAGCGATGACATTAGAGAGGGAGTCTTAGCCATCAAAAGAGCGAGTGTATTCACATTTTGCATTGGGGTCCAAAATGCTGACCAAGTAGAGCTTCAGCACATTGCTACTGATGGAAGCTTCGTATTCATTGCCTTGGACACACGTAACCTTGACGAACTTCAAGAACTCTTACTACCAAACATTGCGGGAGTGGCCCAAAGGCTCATTTTGTTAGATGCCCCAACCGTTCTTACAGAAGGTATGTATGTTTTTTTTTTTTAATCAACTCTTTTGTGTATATATATATATAACAATATAAGATTTAGTTATTTGTTCTCTTGTAAAGTATTTCATTTATATTGGTATCCCGATGACTAGCCTGAGAATTTATTTATTGTCCTAATATCTTGCCTTTGGAATTCAATGGAGTATACTTCTTGTGGCAGTTTTGTACACACCTAGGGAAATGCTGATTGCCACTTTGGGGTCGGGAAGCAGTTTTCTCCAGGCCATTTTGGACAGGGATCCTGGAGAGTTTGAGGGGTTGTGGCCTGGGCATAGAGCAGGGGTCACTGGGAATGTGTGTGTGTGGTATTTGTGAAGTTCCTGCATTGTGCAGGGGGCTGGACTAGATGACCCTGGAGGTACCCTCCAACTGTATGATTCTAGGATCTCTCAGAGGTCTCCCATCCAACCATTTGCTATCAGCAAGGTTGTGTTTGGGAGCAATGCCCTTGATGCGAAGAGCGTGCTGGTGAATCTTCCACGATTGAAACCTGGATTGGCAGAGGAGGGGGCAGAATTGAGGATGTGATGAAGGGGTTTGGGGGGCATTTGAAGAACAAAATCCACATGCTGCCCCACCTATGGTGAAATATCTCAATGCGTTAAATAACTGAGATTATGCTGTTTTCAAGGATGCTCTCAGACTTCACCTTCAAACCGTGTTCGTTGTTCAAAGCCTTTTCAGATCAGACCTGTTTTACTTGCACGTGTTAGGAATTCTGCATTTTGGGTGATGCCATCGATGCTTTAGGTAGCTGGCTCAGGGCTGGTTAAGCTTGCCATTTATGCTTTAGGTAGCTGGCTCAGGGCTTGTTAAGCTTTTACAACGGCTGGCATGCGCAGCAGCCATGGTGTTTATGGTCATGGAAACATCACTCAGAGCCACTGCCTTCCCAAAGGGCCGCCCTAAGCCTGCTTTGCAGGGAAGGCAGGGTATAAATTAAATAAATAAATATACAGTCTCTGCACAGATATTCTGGTTCACACAAACACCGTGCTAGACATGAGGCCACAGCTGCATCTGCAAGAGGTCAGAACTGGCCCGTAGCTATGATGGGGCTGTTGGGGGCTCTGCCCCCTTCCTTAAAGGGCCAGCCCTTTGTTTAAATGGAGCCCCCGCTTCTTAAAGGCCCCCCTGCTTCTTCCCAAAGCCATTTAAAGAGGGATCCTTTAAATGCTTTTGAGAAGAAGCGGGAAGGTGGTGCACACCCCTGATCAGCTGAAGGGCCCTTTAAATCTTGCAGGAGGGGAGGGAGAGGGGTGCACGCCACCCCCCTTCACTATGGCAGGTAATGGCAGCCCCACCAGAAAACTTTTTGCCCCACAAGCCACAGAATCCTGGCGTTACAGGCCTGGGTCAGAAAGAAGTCCATGCGTTGCCTGTGAGCTGCCACCTCCTTAGACAGGTTCAAATAACCCCCCTCTGGAGAAACATCTCAAGAGCAAATTCCATGATGGCTTGAGAAATGCAAATGCTCACACTGAGCGTTGTACTGAGATATATACACATCATGAAGTTCTTTAGCTAAGGTCAGTTTGCATTTTTACAAGAGGGAGGATGGGGAAAAAATTTTTTTTGGCTTCTCGTGTCCTTAAAATAGGGCGAGTCTGAAGGAGCAAATCAGTGTATGCTTCTTTTTCAGTAATAAGTATATCATTTGTGTAACTCGTGTGCCTCGGAAGCCTCATAGTCCTTCAGTGAACCGTAAACAGACTGTAATTAAAGCTGAAGGTCTATTTTAGAGGTTGTGATAGGAGACAGGGATCCCTGAATTAATATGTATTAATTGTGGTATTAATAATTTTAATAACTCAGAGACGAGGAACTTGGTTAGAATTCTAACACCAGTTAAAGTTTAAAACTGGCTGCAGCACCTGAAAGGGAGACAGTAACAATCCATAGGCGAGCGAATGTTTAATCCCCATTTTTGTTTCTGAAATTGTTGCTTCAGGCAATGCAAAGGCATTGAAAAATATACAAAACATTACTACCTCTTCCTATAAAATTTTAAGCTGAAAAGCTGATCCCAAAATTCAGATTATATATGCAGTTAATACACAAGAGCTCTCCTGCACATATTTCAGCTCTGGAAGAAGCTGAGTAAACTAAGATGAACTACTTAACAGTGGCTGGAATGCCTATGGACTGCTCTGGTTTTTCATACCGCTTGTTATTCCATGACAAGCTATGTGTGGAAAGCAAACATCATTTCAGTTTCCACAGAAAGAACTAGTGCAGGGGTGTCAAACATGGGGCCCGGGGGCCGGACCAAGCCCCTAGAGGGCTTCTATCAGGCTTTCAGTGGAACTGGCTGTCTTCTGCTGCTTCTTCCAGTTCTGCAGCTGCTGCATCATCATAGGTTTGCAGCTTATAGATACACACCTGAACAGCATACTCAAGATTGCAACAGCATAGACATTTTGATGCAATAATTCAGAGCAAGAGGTGTCAGTTATCAGACACAGTTAAATAAACAAAATATCGCAAGAGTGCCAATGTTTTAAGCATGTTTTTATTTTAAGTAAAAAAGCCCTTTGTGTTTGTGTCCTTTATAAAGTTTACATCTCCACTACCTGGCGTTACACTTTATGACACCCACGGCCCAACCCAACAAGGTCTCATTTATGTCAGATCTGGCCCTCATAACAAATAAGTTCGACACCCCTGAACTAGTGCTATACAAAACTTGCTCCTCCCCACTTTGAAAACCATTTTAGGGTGGCTGTTTTTTGTTTTGTTTGCGCATTCAATACCAACAAAACTTCAAACCAATTTGGATGACGTTTAACCCCTTCCTTTACTAGTTTTCTTGTTTCTCAGGTTAAAAAGGCCTGTCTTTGAGAAGGGGAGGAAGGTGGAAAACTGGAAATGTTTGCTGCCATAAGATTGGAAGCTTTTCTCTGCTTCCTGCATTGACTGAGGAGCAGGTTTATCCGGCGGTATACTTTGAGTGACCCAGTGAGCGGGGTGCTGATATATCACAGGGGATCAGCTCATGCCCAGTCACCAGTAACGTGGGAGGTGACTGGGAGGTATCACGTCTTGGGCCTGCACTTAAGTTATGAGGCTGAGCCTGACAACTGGTAGGAGGGCTGAAGGGGGGACATGAGGAGTGCATGACATCACCTGCACCCCTGTATCACTTCAGGGGAAAACCTGCAGGTGACATAGGGTAGCTCTAGGAATTGCTGGGACTCTGTGGTAAAAATCATTGAGTTTCCAGTGATTCCTAGTGCTACCCTTTGTCACTTCCAGGTTTTCCCCAGAGGTGACGTAAGGATGTAGCCAGTGTTGCCATTTCCCCCTCCCATGTGGAGTGGTGGTGGGCAACTAGGGCTGCCAGTGGGAGGCCTCCTGTCATATAGAAACTCTGGCAGCCCTTGCCTGTACCACCATAGGCCAGATCCAAATCAAGGTACAGGGCCTTGGCTAGCCTTGGGCCCCTTGCTGCCGGAACAAAAGCAGCCTCTTATGAATTGCCTCAGGAGAGCATTTTCTGTTAATTCAGGGCAACAGAAACGGCATACCTGCCAGAACTGTCTAATACAGGGAAACTATTTTTGTTGCACTGACAAAGAAAATCAGTGTCTTGCCAGTGTTTCCACTAAGCTGAGTCAGTGTGAGCTAGCTCACAGTTTTTAAGCCTCCGGCTCACACATTTTTGTCTTAGCTCAGGAAGGATGGCTCCAGAGCAAATTAAATTAGGCAGTAGCCCAATCGCTCGCTCACAACTTTAATGCCAGTAGCTCACAAAGTAGAATTTTTTGCTCACAAGGCTCCACAGCTTAGAGGCAGCATTTGTCAGATTTTACTGGATGGAGGCATTTGTCTGTTAACCTGAATAAAGCAGAAGTCCAGTGGCCCCTTAAAGTGCTATTGGTCTTCTGTTTTGTTTTGTTGCGATAGACTAACACAGCTACCTAGGTAGCTACCTAGGGAGGAGCCGTGGCTCAGTGGTCAAGCACCTGCTTGGTATGCCGAAGGTCCCAGGTTCGATCCCTGGCATCTCCAGTTGAAAGGACCAGGCAGGAGGTGATGTGAAAGACCTCTGCCGGATATCCTGGACAGTTGCTGCCTGTCTAAGTAGACAGTACTGACCTTAATGGAACACTGTTCTGAGTCAGTATAAGGCAGCTTCATGTGTACCTTTCTGTTGTTGACGTGAATGCCTGCCTGTCACAGGGAATGGCCGAATAAGTCATAAATGCCGGTTGCAGGGTACACATTATGCAGATGTCATGACGTGAGGAAATGATGCTTCAGAGCGCGCACAGAGTATCTTTGGGCTGTGACGGCAGTCACTTCACTTGGCAGCATATTAACTACAGAAATGGGATAGGCTGCTTCAGGGTATAGCAGAGTAAGTCCAAGACTTAAGCAAACAGTGTCTTTGGTGAGCAGAACTTCCCAACATTACTGGATAAGAAAACGACAGGCAGGTAGAATGGCATGGCTACCCTTCTATCCTTGTTCATGGAGTTCAGGACAGCATACATTGCCTTTCCATGAGCACCCCCTTAGCTTTATAATTAATCCTATCAGGTAGTTTAGGCCAAAAGTGAGAGCTTGACCCCAGACCACCCAGTGAGCTTGATGATAATAATAATAACTAAGTGCTCTGAAGTTAGATCTGACTTAGGGCAACCCCTCATGGCGTTTTCAAGGCAAGAGAGAAGCAGCGGTGGTTTGCCATTGCCTGCCTCTGCTTCATGACCCTGGTATTCCTTGGAGGTCTCCCATCCAAGTACTATTCAGGACCTACCCTGTGTAGCTTCCAAGCTATGAGAAGCCTGAGCTAGTTTGGACTATTCAAGACTGTTTCACCAGTGTCTTTTATGGACCTACACTATCCCACACTGAGCTTTCATGCAATGCTCAAACGGTGGTACTTATCAGCACCTGATAACTAGGTACATAGTTAAATGGTTCATATGTTACGAAAGTTCATAGTTTATCTTGGCCCTGAGCCTCATTCTATTTTGTAGACAAATCTTTATGAGTTGTCTTTACTGCATTATGTTGTCAGGCAAATTAGTTTTGTTTTTTTTTAAAAAAATATATGTAAAGATTAGTATAAATTCTTTAATGCATTTTTTATTTGTTCCAGGAGCTTGGTGCTCGGTCAGGCACTTTAGTAAGCACAAGAGAGAGGTTGTTTGGATGAGCCCACACCTGTTCTTGCTCACAAAGGGAACGGGGTGCAGATGTGCCCATCATCTGTCTCCTCTCGTTCTAACTGAAGAGGTTGTGTGTCACATCAGGAGGTGGGGAGGGCTGGGTGAAGGGAAGGAACGAGGAGACACGACCGTGTCTGCCAAGGTGAGAAGAGAGGATGTGCCAAGGCTGGAGGGTAGAGCAGGAAATGACCTTGTGGCTTGAGAAAGGGCAGAGGAGGGAGTTTAATGCTGGGGTAGTGGTAGGGACAGAGGCCCAGTTCGATAAGGTGGTGGGAGAAGGCAAACCGGAAGGTATGTTCGGTGTCGGTAGTAGAAGGCAGTCCAGGAGGTATGTTTAATGTTGGCTGGCTGTGGAGAGAAGCGTCAGCTCTTAAACCAAAGTGGGGAGGCTTACGGTATAACATAACCTAAGGGTTTTCCATGTTCAGAGGCAGAATAATTCTGCATGCTACATGACAGTGTCATAGATGAAAATGAAGTTGAGCAAACTTCAGAGGACGGCGGAAGACAGGAAGGCCTGACGGGATCTGGTCCAACAAGAAACATGTTTTTAGGGGGGGGGGATAGAAGGTGAGGGCCGTGGCTTTCCACCCTTGTTTGTGGACTCCTGAGAGGCCACTGGCCGGGCTCTGTGGCAAGACTAGACAGATCTTTGATGTGATCCATCCGGGCTCTTCTTTCTGTATGACATGGTAAAGGAATCTGAATCAATTGCAGAAGAATTTTATGATACCATGGAAGTGACTTTGCAAAAACAAATTCAATAGTTGTGACACGGTTTACCATGACTGGCATGAACGATGGTGAAAATAATAAAGATGCCTTTCGTAACACAGAAATACGTTCTCACCCCTCTGAAAGCTCTCTGTTAATGCAGCACTGACGGACAATGCTGAATGAATAATCCCTCTCACTGTATTATATATATATAAATATATGTCTTGTTGCTTGCAGTTACTGAAGCCAATCAGAAGGACATAGTCTTCCTGATAGATGGCACAACAATACAGGGCAATGCCCCTTTTAATGGAATTCGTGAGTTCCTTTCCAAAGTCATCAACAGACTGGAAGTTGGAGCGGATAAGATCCAAGTCTCAGTGGCACAATATTCAGATACCGTAAGAACAGACATCTCTTTCAGCACTCCCCAGGACAAAAATGCCATCGTTAGCAGCATCAGGAAACTAAAACCACTTGGCGGTAGTGTGCACAATACAGGCTCTGCACTGAGGTATGTTAAAGACAACTTATTCACCAGCGCCGCAGGATGCAGGATCGATGAAGGTGTCCTACCCCTCCTGGTCCTTGTTACTGGTGGTAAATCCAGAGATGATGTCGCCCTACCAGCACAAGAATTGAAAGGTAGAGGCATATTGGCCATTGCTGTGGGAGCTGTGAATGCAGATCGTGCCGAACTGGAACAAGTTGCCTTCAGTCCAACCCTGGTATTCACTACCAGTGATTTCCGCCCAGCTACCATGCTGCCTCGTATCCCTGACATCCTGACTAATATACGGACACTGTCTGGAACTGTTGTGGAAACGACAACAACAGAAGGTAATGTTCCTGTCAAATTCTGAAATGCATTGCAAATTGACGGGGGCAATGAATACTTTAGGGAATTGTATTGTTGACATTGTTTGATTATAGCTACCAGTCAAATACAGCCTATATGATCATTAGGGCAACTGATATTGTTGCTAATTGACACATATTCCTTCCTTCCTTCCTTCCTTTCTTTCTAATGGCTGATATATAAAAGTGCATTATTGTTACTATTTGTGTATTACGAAATCTTATCATTTGAGCCTGTGGAATATTTTTGGTGAATTCTGCTGGCTTCCAGCCGCTAGTGATTCCTGAATCATGTATTAAAATGCAAATAACCTGTTTATTTTATACAGGTTTCATATTAACGTATTGACAGAGAAATATGGGGATTAATATTTGCTGTTTCTAAGTATTATAAGATAAGGAATAGGGATGGGCACAGACCCGAACCCGAGCCAAAACTCAGTTTGGACTTTGCCTGATTCGGGGTTCATGAGCCAAGGTTCATGGAAAACACTTCCCTTGAACACTCACCAAGCTTTTCAGCTCAGTTTGGCTTACGTCTTTGGCCCAATGTGCACACACCACTTCTGGGTGGTCTCAGGCCCCGCCCCCAGTGTTCTGATGTCATTCAGAAGTGTTCAGTTCGGGCAGCTTGTTTGCTTGGGGGTTCGGTTTGGGGTGCCTGGTTCACAAGCCCTGGACTGAACCGGGCTTTCTCAGTCTGTGCCCATCCCTAATGAAAGAACATCAAAGATAAGGAGCCTTTCCCCTCAACAAGAATGATGGCAAATCTCATTTCACATTGTTTAGTTTCAGTTCCCCCCCCCAAGGGGGGGGGAGGTCCATCTGTGGAAAGTCCTTCCCCCTCATTAAGATTGAAAAAACTTTCTTCAAACACAGTCGTCAGCCACCTTTACAAATACAATAAAAGGGGGAGAGGCAGAGTGTAAGTCAGGCAAATGCCCGAATTAGCATGACAGACCTATATAATGATAGTTTTGAAGAACTCCAATTAAATAGCAGTCTGATCGGAATTAGTTTTATTAATTGCCTCAGAAATCGTTATTGTTTAGAGTTGCTGGGTTCAGACGGCTGACAGTGTACCCCAGGCACCTGTGTGGATGCTTCATTGCCGTTGTCAATGCCTTTCTGTTCGTAGTGGCAGTGAATGCAAAATGAAGACTCCTCACTGTGTAGATGCTACCCAAGTCCACGAGGAAGGTAGCTGTCAGACTGCTGCATGACCAGAGTAACTGCAGTCGCAGCTGTGTGGCAGGTAGCAACTGGATTGTCTCCCCTACCCTGGACAGATCCGGTTGCAGAGGATTGAGACAGCAATATCATGGCGATGTGCGGGCACAGTCACAAGCTTGTCACTGAACCATTCCTTTAAAAAGTTCTGTTTCCTCTGCGAGGAAGATAGCAAAATGCATTAGTTCTCATCTTCTGTTAGGCCAATTTTTAACATAGTCTTTTCAGTTACTGATAAACTGCCAGCTTTTAAAGTCGCTCCTAATTATCCTGAATTAAGATGAATATCACGGGACACAAATCTTTCACTTAACAAGCTTTTTCAAAATGTGTGTGTCCTACTAATATAGTCTTGCATGGTGTATAGAAGCTCTGGCATTTTTATTTTTAAATATAAATTAAAAATGGTCTTCAGTGTTCTTATACCTGCAAAGAAATGTGTACTTCTCTCTCTCTCTCTCTCTCTCTCTCTCTCTCTCTCTCTCTCTCTTTTCTTTCCTTGTAAGGATTATTACATGTGGGTATTAGTAAGTATGAGCAAAACAAAACGATTAAGCAAGTACAATTTTCTGCCACTTATAACTATTTCAAAACATTACTTACTAAATGGCCATAGAGATCAGCATAAACGAATGCCCCAAGGTCATTCATATTGTCAAACTATAATGAAATGTGTTTACTGCATCATATTTATATGGTGAATGTTCCTTGTAAATGCACTTCTACATAGTGAGATCTGATACTCATATTCTCCAGGGCTTGATGGCCACAGTCCATCATAGAGTTGTGTGTTCAAGTGCAATTGGTTTTTATTGGACTCAGAAGCACTTAACTTTGACTCCAGTTACATGTTCATAGTGTGTAGAAGTGAATGCACTAAGGGAGGATCAGGCCTGCGCTACTGGCACCTGAGCTCCGTGCGCATGCTGGAAAACCGGAGGCCATGGGTCCCTTTGGGGTTTATGTGCATAGTAAGGAAGGTGTTCTCCCTCACTCGCTGTTCATTTCTGTGTGAAATGATTCTCCACACAGAATTTCTGTGTTGGATTCTGTTTGGAAGCCATAAGATCTCTTCATGTAGGGTGTTACACCAAAGAGGCTGAGGCACCCTCAGGGTTGCGGTTTAGAGGACTGAGGCTTGAACTCCCAAAGAACACATTTTTACCTGGGAAATGCAGCTCTTCAAAAGATGGTTCATTGCTTTTTGGAACATGTTTGTGGAAGAATTGTGGGCAGCGGTTTTTGTGTGACGCGATTTAACTCACAATCAGCATTAGTGTGATGTCTGCCCCAGCTTGACAGCACAATTTTATGAACCTCTTTTTCAGGGCTTTTTTTTTTTAAAAAAAGAGTTTTTTCTTCAGTTCTACGTTTCCAACAATAAGTGCATGAATTCAAAGATGGCTATAGGTAGCTCTCACATTCACCAATTATTATCCGGAAATAAATTGGTGAATGTGAGAGCTACCTATAGCCATCTTTGAATTCATGCACTTATTGTTGGAAACGTAGAACTGAAGAAAAAACTCTTTAAACTGACGTTTGACAAAGACGAAGGTCGAAACGGACAGTCAACTCAAGAAAGTTCGTCCTTATCTTGTTGGGACTTCGGTCTCGGAATGAAGTTCATCTGTTGAAACAGAAACAAATATAATATTAAAAATCTTTATTGTATTAGTAAGGATATGAACTTGTACAGCAATATATTGTTTTTGCATGCTATTTAATTGCTGGGTCCTTGTAAGTACAGTGTTATCATTGCTTTTTGGAACATGTTTGTGGAAGAATTGTGGGCAGCGTTTTTTGTGTGACGCAATTTAACTCACAATCAACATTAGTGTGATTTCGGTCTGCCCCAGCTTGACGGCACAATTTTATGAACCTCTTTTTCAGGGCTTTTTTTTAAAAAAAGAGATGCCGGAACTCTCGAGGGGAAACGCAGTTTTCAGTCTGTATACTTGAAACTCACAAACGTTTAAACATTTTAAAAAGAATTTTGTCAAAGAGGTTCCGGAACTCTGTTCTGGCGCGTTCCCCCAGGAAAAATGCCCTGCTCTTTTTTCAGTTTTCCCCTTAAAATCCCAACCCCCTTGCAATTTGTTTGGAGGTGGTTCATGCTTCCCTGTTACCCAACTCAAAACACATGATCACTTGCCTGCTGTAAACAGTTTCAAGGTTAACACTTTGCATCAGTACTTCATCGTGGTGTTTTTTTTTTTTAAATGTCCTCATTCATTCTTTGGAGGTTCTGCATTTTCCCTCCCATTCAGCCATTTTTTAAAATCTATTTTAATTGAGGCGAACTTAGGGTTGCCAAATGTTACTCACCTCTCCGGCGGGGGACTCTTAGAGTTTTCCTTTGTATGGCCGTGGCCCCACCCCCAGCGTGCCCGGCATCATGACGTCCCTTCCCTGTGACGTGCACGCTGGGGCGGGGTTCCCCCCGGGGCCCGATTCCCCGGCGTCTGGGAGCAAAAACAATATATTGCTGTACAAGTTCATATCCTTACTAATACAATAAAGATTTTTAATATTATATTTGTTTCTGTTTCAACAGATGAACTTCATTCCGAGACCGAAGTCCCAACAAGATAAGGACGAACTTTCTCGAGTTGACTGTCCGTTTCGACCTTCGTCTTTGTCAAACGTCAGTTTAAAGAGTTTTTTCTTCAGTTCTACATTTCCAACAATAAGTGCATGAATTCAAAGATGGCTATAGGTAGCTCTCACATTCACCAATTATTATCCGGAAATAAATTGGTGAATGTGAGAGCTACCTATAGCCATCTTTGAATTCATGCACTTATTGTTGGAAACGTAGAACTGAAGAAAAAACTCTTTAAACTGACGTTTGACAAAGACGAAGGTCGAAACGGACAGTCAACTCAAGAAAGTTCGTCCTTATCTTGTTGGGACTTCGGTCTCGGAATGAAGTTCATCTGTTGAAACAGAAACAAATATAATATTAAAAATCTTTATTGTATTAGTAAGGATATGAACTTGTACAGCAATATATTGTTTTTGCATGCCAAAAAGCAATGAACCATCTTTTGAAGAGCTGCATTTTCCAGGTAAAAATGTGTTCTTTGGGAGTTCAAGCCTCAGTCCTCTAAACCGCAACCCTGAGGGTGCCTCAGCCTCTTTGGTGTAACACCCTACATGAAGAGATCTTATGGCTTCCAAACAGAATCCAACACAGAAATTCTGTGTGGAGAATCATTTCACACAGAAATGAACAGCGAGTGAGGGAGAACACCTTCCTTACTATGCACATAAACCCCAAAGGGACCCATGGCCTCCGGTTTTCCAGCATACGCACGTCTGGCGCGTTCCCCCAGGAAAAATGCCCTGCTCTTTTTTTCAGTTTTCCCCTTAAAATCCCAACCCCCTTGCAATTTGTTTGGAGGTGGTTCATGCTTCCCTGTTACCCAACTCAAAACACATGATCACTTGCCTGCTGTAAACAGTTTCAAGGTTAACACTTTGCATCAGTACTTCATCGTGGTGTTTTTTTTTTTTAAATGTCCTCATTCATTCTTTGGAGGTTCTGCATTTTCACTCCCATTCAGCCATTTTTTAAAATCTATTTTAATTGAGGCGAACTTAGGGTTGCCAAATGTTACTCACCTCTCCGGCGGGGGACTCTTAGAGTTTTCCTTTGTATGGCCGTGGCCCCACCCCCAGCGTGCCCGGCATCATGACGTCACTTCCCTGTGACGTGCACGCTGGGGCGGGGTTCCCCCCGGGGCCCGATTCCCCGGCGTCTGGGAACGGGCCTCTGGGGCGGGGGGATTTCTGCCCCCCGGGGAGATTTGGCAGCCCTAGGCGAACTGAAGGAAAGCTTGGGATGGGTGAGCTTCTTACAATCAGCCCCCAGTTAATCAGACAAAGCAGTCTTAATTCTGGACCTGGATGGCATCATTATTGGGCATATATTGAGGAACAAAGGCCGTCAAACCTGTCAGCAGTGATTGGGACAGCCCTGCCTCACAGAGTCATTTGGGTGGGAGAGGGGAAGGCCTAGTTCATCCGGGAAGGACATAGCAAGGACAGAAGTCTGAAACCATTGGCAGTTTCCTTTGGAATTTAAGTAGATAGGCCCTGAAATCCTCCAGGGCCTTCTGGAAAGGCCTGAAATCCCCCAGGGCCTTCTAAGGAGTTAGCACCGAGCCAGAGATGTTATCCAGGGAGTACTGGACTCAGAGGCCTTTGGGAAGACCCAACAATGAATCATCTTTTTGGATGCCTGAGATTGACCCTAAACCAAGAACTAGCATATTCAGTATAAAAGCCAATCGTACTGAAGTTTGCTGGTAAATCGTACTGAAGTTTGCTGGCTTTAGAGCAAGGCTCTTTGTTAGCTGTAGACAGGACAAAATGCTGTTCTCACCGAAATGAGTTCCAGGGGAGTTTAATGTAAAGCCAACATGCAACTGGGAATACTTGGGGGACTGTTCATCCCGATAAGTTCTTTCCCGCTCTTCTCAGTTCTCCTTTCCTTCTCTTTTCCGATGCCCTGGCCTCTTTCCTCTTCTCTCTAATGGTGTTACACATGTGTGTACAGCAAAAGTTGTATGCACACATGATAAGTACTTGTGTGTTTTTTCCTGTGATGCCTCATGTTATTTTCTGTGCTCTACTGCAGTTCTGGCAAACAAAAGGGATATCATCTTTCTTTTGGATGGATCAGCCAACGTTGGAAATGCCAACTTCCCATTTGTCCGCGACCTCGTTGTGAGCCTAGTTAGGTTCCTTGAGGTCGGAATTGACGATGTACGAGTCGGCCTAGTGCAATTACTTTAAGGATGATTTCAGTTCTCTGGCAGCTATACCGCAAGACATGATTAGGCCGCTAATGACATACGTTAGTGGTGACGTGGAAGAAGTCACCATCCCGTCTGCAGGTAATCTCTTCCTTTCTTGATTGATTTGTTTTACCTCAAAGTTGTACGTTCGAAAAACTGTGAGGGAAAATCTCTACGGGGAAGGCATTTTCACTGAAGAAACTGATGTGTATTGCACACGTCTGTGGCCATGTGGTGGGCGTCAGCACCGCCAATATCGAGGGCACTCGCATGGACGGCTTCAAAAGGGAATTAGATAAGCATATGGAGCAGAGGTCCATCAGTGGCTATTAGCCACAAGGTATAGATAGGGGCTCTGGGGCAAGTGATGCTCTGTATTCTTGGTGCTTGGGGGGGGGGGCAACAGTGGGAGGGCTTCTAATGTCCTGGCCCCACTGGTGGACCTCCTGATGGCACCTGGTATTTCTGGCCACTGTGTGAGACAGAGTGTTGGACTGGATGGGCCTTTGGCCTGATCCAACATTGGCATCTCTTATGTTCTTATGTTCTCCAATATGGGCATCAGTACCTCCAATATCCTTCCATGGTATTCTCTCTATGAATGGGCCAGACATGTAATTTTACTTACATGGCTGTGAAGGAAAATGTACTCAGCCATACAGAGGGTTGCCACTTCTGGGTTGGGAAATCCCTCGGATGTTTGGGCGTGGAGCCAGGGGGGGTTAGGTTTGTGGAGGAAAAGGAACTCAGCCGGGTACAATGCCATGGAGTCCACCCTCCAAAGCAGCCATTTTCTCCAGAGGAACCAATCTCTGTAGTCTGGAAATCACTTGCAATTCAAGGAGATCTCCAGGGCCCACGTGGAGGTTGGTCACCTTAGTCATACATAGTTATTGTGCTGGTGTTTGTTTTCAGCGTATGATCACCCTGGGGACCTGCAGTTGTGGAAATAGGCACGTTTTACATGTGATATATACAGATGTTCCTCTCTTAAACCACAGCTTTAAAAAAATCAGCCGTCTTGCTTTTTGGTATTTCGAAAACAAGCATGCACTGAAGGTCAGGATCCAGGGAGGTAGACTGTGCCCTTCATGGATCCCTGTCTCCCCATCTGGCCACAGTTCCATCTTGTCCATTTGTACTGTTCCTCTGAGAGCCCTGCTGCCTGCACAAACGCAATCGGAGGTCCACAAACTCTGAAAGCATACTAGGGTTGTCTTCGGAATAACCCATCAATACCGCAATAATGTTATGCCCCATAATGGTTCTGAACTATTCATGTATTATGCAAATGGTGGGCCCTTGTCTTCTCTCCCCCTCCCTTCAAACAGCAGATTCCCCCATCATGTTGCAAAGTCCTGTATGAGTCCCACCCCCAGCTTAGGAGCTGCTGTTCAGAAGAGAAAGGATAAAGGGTCACTGCAATTGCACAGTACAAGCCTATGTGTGTTCTTAAAGGAGCTTGCTTAATAACGGCTTCTTCGCCGAGGACTGAAATATTGAAAAACGAGATGCTTCTTTGTACAGACATGAACCTGCATCTAGAGCATCTGTCGGGCTCCTGTGCCACAAATCAGCTTGCCATTTGCCCACCAGTGGTGGTGGGGGGTAAACCTTCACCCTTGGCCCCAATTTCCCACCTTAGACAGACTGAGGAGCAAGAGAAGGAAATGGCTTCCACATTGCCACTCCAGCAATTTCCCCACATCTCTATGGCCTTTTAAAGCGAACATACCATTTAAAATGTTTTCTTACACACAACAGCTTACAGTCCGTGACACAGTGAAGATACTTGTGTTGTGGTGGCAGCTGCTGCTGAAGCCACTTGTTGAAAAATCTGCATAGCCAATCAGATCTCCGGTGGCCAATCAGAAGTCGCGATGGGTAAAAGTTCCACCTGGCCTCACCCACTTTCTAAGAACACTTGGTGCGTGTCAGGAAAGAAGTTAGAGAGTGCTATGGTGGCCTTGTTCACCACATTGGGGACCCCTGTCATAGAGATTAGGGGAGATCCCTAGAACACCATCCCAAAGTGACGTCCCATCCTCCCCGAACTCCCAGCATTTGCTGAGGCAGTGCCAGCAACCCTAACCACACACACACACACAGCATTCAACTGGGCATCTAGATGTCAATAAAATGGTTCTAATCTAGCCTCCTCCAATCTAGTCTTTATTCACAAGGAAGGCTTTTGTACAGTTGTGAGCCTGTACCTCTAGTCTGAGGTGGTGCAGGCTAAGAGGCCCAGGTTTCCCATCTCAGTGGGAACTGGGAGACAGGTTATGAGCCGTGTTCCCTCTAAGCTGAATTAGTGTGAGCTAGCTCACAGGTTTTTTAGCTTCCAGCTCATACGTTTTTGTCTTAGCTCAGGAAGGGATGGCTCCAGAGCAAACTAATTTATGCGGCAGCCAAATCGCTCGCTCACAACCTTAATGGCCGTGGCTCACCAAGTAGAATGGCTCACAAGACTCCACAGCTTAGAGGGAGCATTGGTGATTAGTTACGATGGCAAGTATTCACTAAAAAAAACTATCATGCCAGGACGTGGATAGACAACAGATTCATCCTCACCCTTTGGTACTTAAAAAAAAATCCATAGACAGGCATTTTTTCCAGGTATTATTACCAGCTATCAGAGGACTTCTGAAAGAAACCTTGAGAAAGTACCATCCATGCAGTGCAACGTTTCCCACCATGACAGTATAGCTGTTGGGAAAAGCTGTGCCTAACATAGCCTCTTAGCCCCAGTTCATCACTCGAATGAACCACACTTGATTATTGTGCATTCAGTTGCTGGTAGCTGAATGGGTGGATTCTCTACCTTGAAAAACGCTGGGTCGAGGAAAACGTGAAACGGCACCGAAGTTCCATCTGGAATGCTGGATCTGTGGTGGCCCATTTATACCTGCAGGCCATTATGCATGTGCGAATCAGCCCTTTGGGGGATTTATCCCTTGCGGCATCCCTTCTAAATATACATCAAGATGGGTGGCCGTGTTAGTCTGTTTGTAGCAGTAGAAAAGAGCAAGAGTCTGGTATCACCTTAAAGACTAACAAAATTTGCGACAGGGGAGGAGCTTCCATGAGCAGAAGTGAGCAGTGACTCACCTAAGCTCCTCCCCTGCCACACATTTTGTTAGTCCTTAAGGTGCTCCTGGACTCTTGCTCTTTTCTACTTCTAATTATAGTTAAGAATGACCGAATGCCAGTGGGGAAAGTGCTTCTGGTCCAGTTTGGTGTAGTGGTTAAGTGTGCGGAGTCTAATCTGGGAAAACCAGGTTTAATTCCCCACTCCTCCACTTGCACCTGCTGATGTGACCTTGGGTCAGTCACAAGGTCTGGCACAGCTGTCCTTGAAAAAGAGCAGTTTGTGTCAGAGTTCTCTCAGCCCCACCCACCTCACAGGGTGTCTGTTGTGGGGAGGGGAAGGGAAAGGAGTTTGTAAGCCGCTCTGAGACTCCGAGTGAAGGGCGGGGCATAAATCCAATCTCTTCTCTTCTTCTTCTTCTTCTTCTTAGAAGCCCTGAACCGTATTTAGATTCAGCTGCTGCTGCTGTTTTATTGACAACAGCAATATTGTAATAGAAGAAGCTGTACCTTCGGGCCAGCACTGAATAGGACAGAATCCTTATCTCTTTTTGCAAGGAGGCAGAGATGCTAGATGATGATAAGGGCTAATTGAGCATTCAAGATGTGCTTCCATAAGAACACAAGAACATAAGAGATGCCAATGTTGGATCAGGCCAAAGGCCCATCCAGTCCAACCCTCTGTCACACAGTGGCCAAAAATACCAGGTGCCACTTCCGATTTCATGGGTAAAGCCGTGCTCACAGATATTCTTACTGGTAATTAATAAATAAACGAAAACTCGTTGAGCTCTGTAGATGGCCCTGTGATCCCCTGGTTTTGTGCCACGGAATGCTTAACTGTAGATGTTCCAATTTTTCCATTTTGTCATCTCCCTTATGTATATTTGCATCTGTTCTAAATTGTCTTTCCACTGCCGCATCCATATGTTAGGGCAATTATTTTATGACTTATTAAAACACTAGAACAAATTTAGAGTTCAGTGGCGCCTTTAAGACTAACAAAGGTTTATTCAATGTATGACAGGGATCCCTGTCTGTAAGTTTAGAACCTCACCTACCATTCCAGTGTATTTGAAAAAGTATGCCTTGCACACGAAAGCTCATACCTTGAATAAACCTTTGTTGGTCTTAAAGGGGCCCCACTGGACTCTCAATTTGTTCTCCTGCTTCAGACCAACATGGCTGACCGCCTGGATCTATCTTATTAAAACTGTCATCTCTCTAAACTCCAGAAAGCAAGAAAGATATCTTATTCTTGACCGATGGCTCAGCATACCTTGGAGGTCAGTTTCCTGCCGTTCGAGAATTTCTGCTCCGTGTTATTTCTGACCTGGACGTGAAGCCAGAAGGCACCCGTGTGGCTGTGGCACAATTCAGTGACAACGCACAACTCGAGTTCAACTTTGAAGAGATCCCGTCTAAGGAAAACATCCTTCAGAAAGTGAGAAAAATGAGGGTAAAGTCAGGGCGACTCCTCAACATCGGTGCTGCGTTAGAATACGCCCTGAGGGACATCTTCGTGAGGAACGCTGGGAGCAGGATTGAGGAAGGAGTGCCACAATTCCTTGTTCTCCTGGCTGCCGGAAGGTCAAGCGACAATGTGGAATCGGCAGCCAACGCCCTGAAACGAGCGAACGTCGTCCCTTTCGTCATCAGAGCCAGGAGTGCAGATGCTGCTGAATTAGAAAAGATCGTTTATGACCCTAATTTCATCCTACAAGCCGATGACCTGGTTAGAATTGGGGACATTCGGCCTAAAATAGTCAACCTACTGAAAACCGTTGAACTCGCACCAAGAGGTATATCTGACAGTTTCTCGTTTGCGTGTTTGAAATGTGTGCAGTCAAGTTACATTGGGTATGAAATGCTGTCCATCCTCTGCTTATTGGAAGCCACAAGTGGCGGTTTCATCTACTTTGGTAAAATCTCAAAGTGGACTGTCTGGAATGCTTCTAAGGGAGACTCTGGAGAGGGCAACAGGAAGCAGGGGAAACTGGCGGGTGGTAGGGCTGGTCTCAAGGATGCCCGGGAGATGTCATTTTCCAGTTGTTCCTGTCCCACAGCACGGAACCATTCAAGCCTGTGATCTAGGGGAACCCTTGTGACAAAATACTTTAAATGTACAGGATAT
Source organism: Gekko japonicus (assembly GCF_001447785.1). Taxonomy (NCBI): domain Eukaryota; kingdom Metazoa; phylum Chordata; class Lepidosauria; order Squamata; family Gekkonidae; genus Gekko; species Gekko japonicus. Next base: position 72,602 of record NW_015167601.1, read on the forward strand.
AAATGTGGAACTGTAACACGTTGCAGGAGCCATCTAGCAGAAAGGGGTACAAGGAAACAACTATGCCTTGCTGGGTAGCATTGGTGTCTCTTGGGTTAGGGATGGGGGCTCCTTACTTTTAGGCGGAAATGCGTTAGGTCACTTGTATTGGCCTTTGTGTTCAGGTCATTTGTACTTTGTACTTTGCAACAAGGCTTTCATTGGGCCCTTATATGATAATATTATTTTAATTGTTGTACACCGCCCTCAGCCTGTCCGGGGAGGGCGGTATATAAATCAAATCAACGGAGAGTGTTCAGGTATGGGCTGCTACTGTTCTTACACCTTTGCAGGGTGGCACCTTCAGAAGGGTTTGCTCGAATGAGCAAAAGTGTCCCCGCAAAGCATTTCGAGAGGGGTGGCCCTGCATCTATGTGGGTCTTTGTAGGTAATAATAACCTACAAATAATGAATAATGAAGGGCTTTGTAGGTAATAATAACCATCCCCTTGAACTGCTGCAAACTGCTGACCAGGTGTAATATCCATACCCATCCTAGCTCCTGATAATCACTGAGCTGCAGCATTCTGTACCAGCTGGAGATGTCTGAAGGAAGACCCATGAACAGCATGTTACAGTAGTCTAGCCTCCAGGTTATTGTGGTATGGATTCACATGGTCAAATGAATGAATTGGGTCAACTGGTACCGCGTGACGGCAGGCAGTTCCCCAGTCCTAGACCATTAGAGCATTATAGATCAAAACCAGCTCTTCAGATGGTGCCTAGAAACAAACTGGGAGCCAGTGTTTTTAAAGGGGGGGGGGTTGCATCAAGAAACATGCCCAGATGCTGAGTTCTGGATTAGCTGAGGTTTCTGAAGAGACTTTCATAGAGTACGCTGCAGTAGTCTGCTCTTGATTCTACCAGGGCCCAGCAAACTGCTGCAAGGTTATATTTATTCAGCTGGCATTCCATTAAAAGATTGTAGATAGTGGTTCAATGCCGCCTGAGTCTCTGTTTTTAGTGTGGACCTGATCCTTCAGAGGGGGTTGATAAGTGGTCATCTGAACTACTTACCCACATAATTGCCACTCCAGCATGTTTGGACTGAGTTTCAGTTAATTAGTTTCACTCAATCTATTACGAATCCCAAAAACTTAGGGTGTCTAGTGCCTCACTGGAGTCCACAGGAAAGGAGAAATAGCATTGTGTCCTGTGACGGAACAGACCTGCTCTGACTTACAGACTGTTCTGCCTGTCCCTTCTGGTTTCTGGAGGGTGCTATTCCACTTCCTGCCACTAGGGCACACTGCCACCACCGTGTTTCCCCGAAAGTAAGACATCCCCCGAAAATAAGACCAAAAGGAGAAATAACATTGTGTCCTGTGACGGAACAGGCCTGCTCTGACTTATAGACTGTTCTGCCTGTCCCTTCCGGTTTCTGGAGGGTGCTATTCCACTTCCTGCCACTAGGGCACACTGCCACTATCTGTTCAGTTTAGGGGTCCTGAATGAGAGGAACTACTCTCAATCCTCCTTCCTAGTTTTGAGGCCTGGCCTCAAGGTCTCCTGCTAACCAGAGCCTGGCTACCATGGGGACCTAATGCAACTTTGGATTTCCCCTGCTACGGGCGCCTTGACTGCTTACCTCCCAATCTGGGGCCCCTCTGGCAAATTAATAGCATGTCCAAGCAGTTGGAGGACTATGGGGTGTACAGAGACTATACCACAATAAAAAACTAATATTAAAAAGGATTTATTAAAAAGAAAGTAAGTTCAAGCACACTTAATCACAACAACAGATGAGCACATGGAAGAACAAAGAGAAGCTGGTTATAAGTGCATCCTTCCTTCCCTGGTTCTAAAACTTACTCTAACTAGATGTCACAATCAGTGTAGGTACCTACAAACTTAGAAAGTTGCAAAATGTTCTAAAGATGTCCCCATTTTCTCAGGCTCCTTGAAGCCTGCAAGCTGGGTCACATGCCACCCCCCAAGATGACTGCCAGCTTTCAGAGCAGCGATCAGGTCTGTTCCCTTCCAAGAGTCAGCACAAAAAAAAATGCTGACTCTTTGATGCCATTTCTCTCCACATCCCCAAATGACCATTCAGAGCGGTGTTTTGTAGATGTTAAATGACATGGGAATCAAGATGGAACCTTGCCTAAATGCTGTTGGGTAGAGTAGTCGGGTCATTTCCTGCAGGAGCGCACAGGAGCGGAGCTCCGGCAGTAAAGAGCCCAGGGGGCGGGCACATGCAACAAGCCCCACCCCCTGCTCCCAGCAGTCAGAGCAAGAAGCAGCCAGGTAAGTTGCAGAGCCCCCCGCCCCGGTCCAAAACAGTCCAGTGGCACCTGTAAGACCAAGTTTTATTCAGGTACAAGCTCTCCCTCCTCTGCCAGGGCAGATCTGCACGTTTCCCCTCTCCCCCAATAGCTAGCAATCCAAAACAGTTCAGTGGAGCCTGAGTGGTGGGTGTTGCCTTCTGACAAACCTCCAGTGATGTCAGGGGTGTTGGCATCTGCAAATAAGTTATGCTAATGAGTTATGCTAATGAGCTCCTGCACCTCTTTTTCTACGAAATGACCCCTGAGAGCAGTCATCTTCAAGCATCATGCTCTGGAACTGGCCAATAATTGACAGAACCTTTGAGGTTCAACAAGATCTTTAGGAGTGACTCCATAGCCACCTCCTTGAAGACAGCCATATCCACTTCCTCTTTCAGTGCAGCAGTGGTCTCTCAAACCCAGCCAGTTCCCATAGCAAAGTGTAAGTAGCCAAGAAGGGGAAAGGTAAAGTGTACAGGTGGCAGACTGTAAACTCCATGTAGTCTGCCAGAGTTCTAAGGCTGCAAATTGAAATCTCATCTGGGGAATAGGGTGAGACTAGGCAGATCCCTGAAATCCCTGAGAACATCCTGTATTAGCCCCGTAAATAAAATGGCATCCAAGTTGAAGGGGATATGTATAGTTTTATTTTTGAATAAGCCGTAGCGGGCTGCCAAGTATTCAGATGCCTTGTCTTAAGGATCTGGGTCTCAGATGCAAGAGTGGGGTAGAAGTAATCACCGCTATAGTAGTGAGCACTAAATGAGCCCATGCTGAATCATCCTCATGCTACATTTCCCTCCACTTGCATTTTAGCCATTGTCCCCGCCCCCCAGTAAGTTAGAGAATTGACTCAGCTAAAGTTGAGCATGCACCCTGATGCTCTGGTGTCACCTACACAATCATCTCTGTATTCCAAAGTTCAATGCTGCCGTAATGTCAGGATCCCCCGCCCCAAAGTGAAGGCCATCAGGGAGCCATCTGGATCCATTAGCCTTTGAGGTCTCTCATGCAGCCAGATCCTCTGATTCCCTCAACCATCAACAGTTCCCACATACCAGGGCTATCATTAAGAGTTCCCTGGTGGAAAACCTCTTGACTCAAAATGTGCTGATCCTGAAAAAAACTGAGTTCTTCCTGTACATCTTTGGTGTTATTTCTTCTCTTTGGTTTTCTGCCTTCCCTCACCGACCTCCTTTGTCCTCATTCCACATGAAATGAATCCAGTTTTTTTTTTAAAAAGCAGGTTTTAAATAAACCGGTAAGATTCGACATTGAAACCAGTCTCGTTTCTCTTTCTCCCCCATTTCTCAAACAGTGGTTGAAGTTCAGAAGAAGGATGTTGTGTTTCTGCTGGACGGTTCGGATGGCATCAGACGTAGTTTCCCTTCACTGGTGTCCTTTGTGGAAAACATCGTTCGAAGCCTGGACGTAGGCCCTGATGACATTCGGGTTGCTGTAGCCCAATATAGCAATGTTCCCAAAGTGGAGTTCCTCCTGAATGTCCACCCAGACAAGACCGCTGTGATCAATGCAGTCCGGCGCTTGTCTCCCATGGGGGGCTCACCGCTCAACACGGGGGCTGCCCTTAATTATCTTGTACGCAACGTGTTCACCAGCCAGAGTGGGAGCAGGGTGGCCGAAGGCGTCCCTCAGTTCTTGATCCTGGTGACCGCAGACAAGTCCAGAGATGAAGCACAACGCGGGGGCTGCCCTTAATTAGCGTGTACGCAACGTGTTCACCAGCCAGAGTGGGAGCAGGGTGGCCGAAGGCGTCCCTCAGTTCTTGATCCTGGTGACCGCAGACAAGTCCAGAGATGACGTCACGAGGCCCGCCGCGGCTCTGAAGGGCACTGGAGCTGTGCCCTTTGGCATTGGCAT
>NW_015167601.1:81075-112607 GCF_001447785.1 Gekko japonicus
TTAAGTGCGCCGACTCTAATCTGGGAGAACCAGGTTTGATTCCCCACTCCTCCACTTGCAGCTGCTGGATGATCTTGGGCAAGTCATAGTTCTGTCAGAGCTGTTCTTGAAAAAGAACTGTTTCTGTCAGAGCTCTCTCAGCCCCGCCTACCTTACAGGATGTCTGTTGTGGGGAGGGGAAGGGAAAGGAGTTTGTAAGTCGGTTTGAGACTCCGAGTGAAGGGTGGGGTATAAATCCAATCTCCTCCACTACTACTACCACTACCACTACTACTATTACTTCATCGTCCTCTTCTTCTCTGCTGAATTTACAATAACATTCTTGTCTCTTTGCTGATAGCCCACGATGTATATTCACTGATCTGAGTCTTAGAAGTATGTGTATCATTTATTTTACTAGTGTTTTCTTTGTTACCGATAATCTTACTTGGTTTTACAGTGGATGGGAAAAGAGACATCGTATTCCTTATTGATGGCTCCCAGTTTGCAGCCCCCGACTTTTCCTCCGTCCGTGAATTTATTGAGAGGCTTGTAAACAACCTGAATGTGGATGCTGATGCCACTCGGGTCGCTGTGATTCAGTTCAGCGAGGATCCCAGAGTTGAGTTTCTGCTGAACGCGTACTCCACCAAAGACGAGGTGCAGAACGCAGTGCGGGGGCTCAGACCCAAAGGAGGGAGACGTGTGAACGTTGGCTCTGCCCTAGAGTATGTGTCAAAAAATATATTTACAAGGCCTTCGGGAAGCCGTATAGAAGAAGGGGCGCCACAGTTTTTAATCCTCCTCTTTTCTCGCCCGTCTGATGACGAGGTGGAGGACCCTGCCATCGAAGTCAAACAAATTGGGGTGGCGCCGCTGGCTGTTGCGAGAAATGTGGATACCGAGGAACTGGTGAAAATAGCTCTTAGTCCTGAATACGTCTTCCAAGTGTCAACTTACCGGGATCTACCTAGTTTGGAACAGAGATTGCTGACCCCTGTTACGACACTCACTACGCAGCAGATACAGAGACTCATAGGCGATACACGTCCTCCTCCAGGTAAGGTTATCTTGTTTCAACTGATGGCGCAGTATCTCCTGCCGATCATTCTCCCACATCTGCCTTGCTGTAAACAGTCATTCTCTGACTTCTGCTAAAGAGGCATTCTTACCTCACTTCTCTGGATAAGGCAGACTGGAGGATTCCAACAGGCCTTTGGTTAAGGAGTCGCCACCATTAACACCACCGCCACCGCCACCACCATTTCATTGAAGATTGTTAACAGTACTTGAGAAAGAGAGAGCCCGTGCCCTGATTCCATCGTTACAGCCTGTGCCTGCCACATATATATGATAAGGACGAGAAACTAATGAGCAAGGCAGACCAGAGACCATGCTAATATAACTGTTGCCACCATCTCTTAAGTATTTACAACTAGCTAGCACTTTATGACATCAGATTTTTTTAATATGGTTTTACCTATGTTATAACTTTTTATGTTTTATCTTTTGTAAGCCGCCCTGAGCCTGCTTTGGCAAGGAGGGCGGGGTAAAAATCAAATATACAAATCAATAAAATCAATAAATGTCGTGCAGGGAAGGGGATGCAGCCCATCTTTCTTGCTAGGGGGGACTGCCTCACTTCCAGGTTGGGAGTCAGCTTTTTTGTTGTCCAAGATTTCGTGATCAGTTCGGGCCTGTTCGTCGGGGTACTTTCCCCATATTCAAACAGTGCAGTAAGTATAGTACAATATTGTGCTATCAGGAGCGTTTCACACATGCACGCACACAGCCTGAAAGGACTCCTGCTTCCCCCCCTCCCCTCCCCTACGAACATCTTGTTGCTTTGCATAGACTGACAGTGAATTGTATAAACAACCAGTTAAGTGAGCCAGTCCACTAACAGTTATAAACTCTACATTGCCATTTGGTGTTATATGGCGCATGCGCATTCATGCACAGCGTTATGGTAGGCGTAGTTCTTTTAATTATCTGTTCCAGCCACCCATGACTCTGCTGTGCAGATGCAAAAGGCCTGAAGAAAGCAAAGAAATGAAATTCCTCCACCACCAAGAAACAACACTATACCACCGCACCTGCTGTGTAGCTGCAAAGCTCTTCAGCAGATGGTTGTGGACAGCGGCAATGTTCAAACATTTGCCAGTTTGGTTCGTATCCTGTTCACCAGTTGTGAACAGGGAGCTGTGTTTTTCAGTGATTGGTTTGGCTGCTTGCCAACCCCTTCGTGGCTGCTTGGCAGGTGGCTTCCCCGTATTCCTTCCTAACCATGCAGTACAGCGCAATTGGCTCTTCTTTTTTTTTTTAACTCTTGCGTGGTTTCAAAAATTTGATTTGATTTGTATCCCGCCCTCCCTGCCAAGGCAGGCTCAGGGCGGCTTACATAAAATATGTTAGAGAACTAAAACACAGGATTAAATAAAACCACCATGGTATAATTATAAAACACAGTGTAAAGTACTAGTGCTGTTCATGAACGATGGTGGGCATTAGCCGTGTCTGACATAAGCATATTAATGATGATGTTAATATTGGGGCCAGGGCCTCAATTTATCGGGGCGGCTCCCTAGTCGTAGGCTCGGTGGAAGAGTTCCGTCTTGCAGCCCCTGTGGGACTGTAAAAGGTCCCGCAGGGCCCTGATCTCTTCTGGGAGCTCATTCCACCAGTGCAGAGCTGCCACTGAAAAGGCCCTGGCCCTCGTCCCAGCCAGCCTGGCTTCTCTAGGGCCCAGTAGGGCCAGACGGTTTTGGGACCCCGATCGTAGTGCTCTCTGGGGAACATGGGGAAAGGTGGTCCCTTAGGTATGTAGGCAGAGCCAATCAAACCTACATTGGCCAATCAGAAACCTTACTGGGCAAAAGCCCCACCTGGACCCACTCACTTTATAAAAACACTTGGCGGACACCAGGAAAGGTATCAGCGGGCACCATGGGCATGATGTTGGGGACCCTCGATCTATCTATTGATCAGTTGGTCGATATATATAGAGGGAGAGATAGATGGACAGACAGGCAGACACTGGCATGGTGGTGCGAGGAAATCATTCATTGCTTTCAAAACCTACCCTGGAAATTGTGATGCCTTGGAAGTATATGCCGTGTTTATAAATCGTTAGTCCAGTAAAGTAAACATTGACTGTGTACCTGAGATATGATGAATGTAAATCATGTTTTCCCCTGTGTTGAGAATCTGACCAATGAAGGCTGATCAGCCCGCATTTGACACTGTGGTTTGATAACACTACGCGAATGAACACCAGAAACGTATAGGAATTAAGAAATATCCATTTGGAAAAAAAATTGTGACCCTATGAAGGCACGTCTGTATGAGGTTTGATGTGTGAAGAAGTCGTGACGAAATGGAACATCAACTCCGGGGAATTTCGTCCATCATCTTACTTATTCATCTGTAAATAATAATGTTATTAGTGAATATGTGATTTGTAATTTAGTATCCATTTAGATATTATAGTAAGCTTTGATTGCACAGATTGCAGTAGTTCTATTTCTTCTTGAGAATAATCTGACCGACAACTAATTTCTTTTATCTCCCCCCTCCCCTGCCCCAGATATTGACCGTGACGCAAAGGACCTTGTCTTCCTGATTGACAGCTCTAGTGGTGTCGGGGCAGATGGCGTTGCTCACATTCGAGATTTCATTCTGCGGTTTGTCCAGCAGTTGGATGTGGGAGAAAACAAAGTGAGAATTGGTTTGGTCCAGTTCAGCAACGATGTATTCCCTGAGTACTTTTTAAGAGACTCCAAGTCCAAAAGTCTCGCGCTTAATGCTGTACGGCGCTTGCGATTCAGAGGAGGAGCCCCCCTGAATGTTGGGAAGGCGCTGGACTACGTTGTGAAGAATTTCTTTGTGAAGTCTGCGGGAAGCAGGCGAGAAGATGGCGTCCCTCAGCATTTAGTTCTCCTTCTTGGAGGGAGATCCCAGGATGACGTCAGCAGACCGTCCAGTGTGATGCAGGGGTTTGGAATAAAAAGCCTGGGTGTGGGAGCAAGAAATGCAGATAGCGCCGAACTGCAAAGGATTACCGGTGCTCCCAGAACTGCATTTATTGTCAGAGAGTTTACAGACCTCCCAACAATAGAGAGAAAGATCTTTGCATCGTTTCAGCAACTTCCAGAACCACCAACAGAACCTGAAGTTCCAACTGTTGGTCAGTCTTTTTATTCAAAAGTAAAACGTTGTATTTTTAGTTCATTAATGTTTTTCTTGGATGGGAGATAGAGTGTTGAACGCAGCCAGAGCGTTTCTGACCCTCTTCCTTTTGAGCAACTACCACTGCCAAAGAGACAAATACTTAAAGCCCTCTGTCCCTCCGCCCCAAAGCCTTGCTCTCGTAGAGTGTATTTAATCAATCCAATATCATTGTTTCGTTCTACACACTGAATTTTCAACGCAGTATGAAAAGTTTCCTCTTACAGAAATGATTCGACACACTGCAGTGGAAAATATAAAAGTAACAGGCCATCCCATATTCAGAGCATTTTGGATTTTTGCCAATATGGTTCAGTTAAATTAAGAAGAGATTAAATTAGTTTATAGTCGAACATGAGGATCGCTAACTCTGACATGGGGAAGTCCTGAGGATCTTGAGGCTGTGCCAGGGAAGGGGAAGAAGAAGAAGAAGAAGAAGAAGAAGAAGAAGAAGAAGAAGAAGAAGAAGAAGAAGAACATTCGAGATTTCATTCTGCGGTTTGTCCAGCAGTTGGATGTGGGAGAAAACAAAGTGAGAATTGGTTTGGTCCAGTTCAGCAACGATGTGTTCCCTGAGTACTTTTTAAGAGACTCCAAGTCCAAAAGTCTCGCGCTTAATGCTGTACGGCGCTTGCGATTCAGAGGAGGAGCCCCCCTGAATGTTGGGAAGGCGCTGGACTATGTTGTGAAGAATTTCTTTGTGAAGTCTGCGGGAAGCAGGCGAGAAGATGGCGTCCCTCAGCATTTAGTTCTCCTTCTTGGAGGGAGATCCCAGGATGACGTCAGCAGACCGTCCAGTGTGATGCAGGGGTTTGGAATAAAAAGCCTGGGTGTGGGAGCAAGAAATGCAGATAGCGCCGAACTGCAAAGGATTACCGGTGCTCCCAGAACTGCATTTATTGTCAGAGAGTTTACAGACCTCCCAACAATAGAGAGAAAGATCTTTGCATCGTTTCAGCAACTTCCAGAACCACCAACAGAACCTGAAGTTCCAACTGTTGGTCAGTCTTTTTATTCAAAAGTAAAACATTGTATTTTTAGTTCATTAATGTTTTTCTTGGATGGGAGATAGAGTGTTGAACGCAGCCAGAGCGTTTCTGACCCTCTTCCTTTTGAGCAACTACCACTGCCAAAGAGACAAATACTTAAAGCCCTCTGTCCCTCCGCCCCAAAGCCTTGCTCTCGTAGAGTGTATTTAATCAATCCAATATCATTGTTTCGTTCTACACACTGAATTTTCAACGCAGTATGAAAAGTTTCCTCTTACAGAAATGATTCGACACACTGCAGTGGAAAATATAAAAGTAACAGGCCATCCCATATTCAGAGCATTTTGGATTTTTGCCAATATGGTTCAGTTAAATTAAGAAGAGATTAAATTAGTTTATAGCCGAACATGAGGATCGCCAACTCTGACATGGGGAAGTCCTGAGGATCTTGAGGCTGTGCCAGGGAGGGGAAGGAGCTTAGCGAGGATATGACGCCCTAGAGTCTGCCCGCCCATCCCGCGATTTCCTCCAGGGGAATCGACACAGAAGGGATGTTCTAGGGCATTGGAGAGAGCCAGCTGTGCATTCTGAGCTTTGCTTTTCCCCAGAGCTCTTCAGATTGCTAAAGGAACAGTTATTCTGTATTTAAAAGGGTTTGTCTCTTTGGCGATGCCAACTTACTGCTGGGATCTCCCACCCCCCACTCAGCTTGGTGGCAGGAGAAAACTGGTACAAGATGGGCGGCTGATGGACAGCGTCCCCATGCACTGACATCAGTTCTGGCACAACCAGAAGTAATCGCACCGACAGTGCCCTAGGATTTGGTCAAAAGTTTATGGTTACGCTACAGAGTTTTGGCAGAATGCTAGAGTGCCGTCAGCGATGCACCGAATGGCACTTCCAGTCACTCCGGAAGTGACATCGGCATGTCGTCTTGTGATGTTGTTATGTCATCAGTGAGGGCCCCTCCACCAGTTGCCAAATTTGCGCTGGCAACCCTAGGCAGGAAGAATAATTGAGTGACCCAGAGGGAAGACTGAGGGCAAGGCACCAGAAAGTGACGGAAAGAGAGTCTGTGTGCAGGAGGGGCATAGAGTCAATTAGACTAAACTGCCTTGTTTAATAAAAGGATTTCTTTTGTTTACATGAGACTGCCCAGTGTCAGGTTTTGACCCCCTTTGCCTTCTCGGTCCTGGCCCCGACCTGGTGGAACTCTCTGCCAAACGGCATCAGGGCCCTGCAGGTAGGGTTGCCAAGTTGATTCCTCTTACCAGCGGGGGAGCCTTGCTGGGCTCCGGGAGCTCTGACGCACTATTTCACTCACGTTGAGGGCGTGGCCCCAATCGTCGGAGGGAAACCATAGAGTTTTCCCTCCGATGATCGGGGCCATGCCCCCAACGTGAGCAATGTGGTTGCGTCACCTCTGGTGACGCAGCCACGCTGCGCTTCAAGGGGTGGAGTTCCCCCCGGGGCCCAATTCTGCGGCAGTGGAAATCGGGCCTTCAAAGCGGGTCTTTACCCGCCCCCACTTGGCAGCCCTACCTGCAGGATCTGATGCAATTCCACAGGGCCTGTAAGGCAGAGATGTTCCGCCGAGATTTTAGTTGAGGGCAGCAATGGAAGGTTAAGACTGGCACCCTCTCGCTTTTCTTCTGTGGCCCCCACATGCCCTGCCCTGCCGTGCGGGATGGCGGTATAGCCAGCAAAGGAGGACCTCTTTACTGCCATCTTGGTTGGTTTTAACTTTTTGTTTTATTGTCGGTAATTTTGATTATATATTACTTGTATTTCTAATCTCCATAATGTCGTAAATCGCCAGAGCCTGCTTGCAGGGTGGGCAATTCATAAGTCTAATAAAACAAGCGAACACCAAACAAATAAAGATTGCCCCCATAGAAATTCACAACATTAATTCACCAATATGGGAGGCAGTAGGGGTCCACCGGTGAAGAGTATGTGTGGGGGGATAATCCTGGTTCCTTGAGTGGGAAGCAGGTTTTGACCCCCTCAACGGTGCCTCAGAATCCAGCCTGTTTCGCCCACCCACCCACCTTGGAACCCGTGGGAATCACTGAGAACTGAGCCAGCACCCAAATCCATATCACTTCCTGGATTGTGTGTTTCTTAGAAGAGTGACTGACAACTGGAAGGATGGCATAGAACAGCATAAGATGGGGTTTCTCCTGTTACGAGTTGTGTTTTTCTTTTTCTTTCTTTGGAGGATGCCAAAATATGAAAAGGAAAATAGTCTGAACTGAGGTAGTAACGAAAACAAACAAAGCATTCTTTGTGTTGAACTTGTTATAAACTTTAATAAAGTCAGGAGCAAGACTCCAGCCGAGAAGGTAAAGTGCTTTTTCCTTGACAAGGAAAGTACTTTCAGACGGTCAAGTGCTTTTTCCTTGACAAAGAAAGTACTTTCAGAAGGTAAAGTGCTTTTTCCTTGACAAAGAAAGTACTTTCAGAAGGTAAAGTGCTTTTTCCTTGACAAAGAAAGTACTTTCAGAAGGGAAAGTGCTTTTTCCTTGACAAAGAAAGTACTTTCAGAAGGTAAAGTGCTTTTTCCTTGACAAAGAAAGTACTTTCAGAAGGGAAAGTGCTTTTTCCTTGACAAAGAAAGTACTCTCAGAAGGTAACGTACTTTTCCTTGACAGAGAAAGTACTTTCAGAAGGTAAAGTGCCTTTTCCTTGACAAAGAAAGTACTCTCAGAAGGGAAAGTGCTTTTTTATGAGGCTCCTCCTGAAACGGCACTTGTTCCTTGGCTATTGTATTCTACTGGATTATTTTCTTCTAGAGTCACATCCCTGACATAATGTCTCAAGATAGCATATATTCTGTGCTCCAGGGGCAGCAAAAACAATTTGAGATTCCCCAGTGCTCAACTAGGAAGTCGGCATTTGTTACAAAATTCCCTGGAAGGTCTAGGGAAGAACATGGAACAGCATGTCGTCAAAGAGCCAAATGCTGAGTTTCTCTTTCAGTCAGGTTCACTCACTGTGTCCTTGAGATGAAAACACAGAACCTAGTTACTGCCACAACATAGGATGAATATTCATCCCAGGCCCTGATCACACGCAGAAGTAGTCGTGCGAGAGGCACGACTGCCGGGTGGATTTTAACGGCGCGATCACACGAGAACCTCTGGCAAGCGTCACGCACCCGTCAGCAACCCGTCACACTCCGCTGAAGATGCGGAGTTAAAAAATACCTAAGAAAATGCAGTCTCAAATGGGTTGTGACGGGCCGCAGATGGAGTTTCCCATGTGATCGCTCCAGTGCACTCAGATTGCGTCACTGATCCCTCGATGGAGCGCGCCGGAAACACGCGGCGAAGAAACAACCCCGATTCACCCACCGCTGCGTCTGATCATGCAGTGGCGGGTCAAATCTACGGTGCAAATAGGCTCGCTTCCCCCCCACGTTTTCCAGCACGTGTGACCGGGACCCCAGTGTGTCAAAAAAGCAGCATGGTGTAGTGGTTAAGAGCATTGGAAATAATCTGGAAAACTGGATTTGATGTCCCACTCCTCCACATGAACCAGCTGGGTGGCCTTGAGCCAGTCGCAATTCTCTCAGAACTCTCTCAGCCCCATCTGCCTCACAAGGTGCCTGTCGTGGGGAGAGGAAGGGAGGGTGATTGTAAATTGCTTTGAGACTCCTTAAGGTAGAGGAAAGTGGGACAGAAAAACCTAGTCTTAATAAGAACATAAGAACACAAGAGACGCCAATGTTGGATCAGGCCTCTTGAAGCCGTCCACGCTTGTAGCCGCCGCCACCTCCTGTGGCAGTGAATTCCATGTGTTAATCACTCTTTGGGTGAAGAAGTCCTTCCTTTTATCCGTTCTAACCCGACCACTCAGCAATTTCTTCTTCTTCTACTACTACTTTGAGCCAGTAGAGCTGATGTGCACTATTCAGCCATATACTACTACTGCTGGTAAAAGTGTTGCGATACGACAAAACGCAGAGGAAAGAGAGCCAGTGGCAGTTGCTGCAGTCCACTCCTTCCAATCCCAAACTTCTCAAGGAAAGCACTGGTCTGTTTTAGGGTGTATCTTCCTAACCAAAAGGGTAATAAGTTTACTTTCCTTAAAAAGTAAACATCACCACTCTAATATGGGGCCATGCTTTATGGGTTTGGTGACACAGCAGCAAATCGTGCAGATTCCTCGATACGCAGATTGATGCATTTAGTAAAACGTTTCTTCTTCTTCTCCTCCCTGATTATTTTATTTGATAAAAAACAAGCGGACGTCGTGTTTCTGCTGGATAGCTCCATTAACTTCGGAAGGGACAATTTCCAACAAGTCACGGACTTTGTAGCGGGCATAGTTGATGCCATTTATGAAGACAGGGATTCCATCCAAGTCGGCTTAGTCCAGTACAACTCAGACGTGAGCGACGAATTCTTCCTGAAGGACTTCCCCAACAAACAGCAGATCATAGACGCGATTGAAAAAGTAGCCTACAAGGGCGGCAGGGTCTCCAACGCTGGAGCCGCCATCAGGCATGTCCAAGCAAAGCACTTTGTGAAGGAGGCCGGCAGCCGGGCTGAGCAGAAGGTCCCTCAGATTGCTTTCATTGTGACCGGTGGCCGACCGGATGACGATGCGTATGCGGCTGCCTCGGCGCTGGCACGGACGGGAACAAAGGTGTTTGCAGTCGGGGTGAAGAACATTGACCTGGGGGAAGTCGCCCAGCTCTCCAGCGACGGCACCACGGCGTTCCGGTCTGCGACGACTGCTGCCATGTCCGACTTGAATGAGGCCGTCTTGGTCACGATGGCCGATGTCATGAAACAGCAGCTGTGTCAAGTAGGGGGGGAAGTCTCAAGAGGTAACTGCTGCCCTTTTGAGAGACATTTTTTGGAATAGCTCATTCTCAAGTGTCAGTTCAGGGCTACGGTTGCTATACACAATTATACTGTTATTTCTTTCTTTGCTTTTCTCTGTTACATTTTGCTTTTCTGCATGGCTTGTGTCCTAGTGCTCTGCTTAGCCAAGTTTGAAGCTTTTCTTCGGCCCAAGAAGCCTTCTCTTACAGAAGAGTCCCTGCCACCAGGCGGCTCCCCGATAGGCCATTGTGATGGCTGTCCTCTATGTGACACAATGCAGCTTTAAAAGGCTCTCTTGTGTGCATTCAGACCCCCAGAGGAAGGGAAAGAAGCAAGAACAAGGGTGGTTAGTTCTTGGGAGTTTGGTGTGGGGGCACCTTTTCTCTCTTTAGAAGTTATGCCTGACTCACGCTGTTACAAGTTCTCAGAAGTTCGCTGAGGTCTTCCTTTTCAGAGAATTAAGTTTGAGTCCAGTGGCACCTTTAAGACCAACAAAGTTTTCTTCCCGATATAAGCTTTTGTGTGCAAGTGCACTTCCTCAGATACAGTGGAACAAAACCTCCTCAACCATTACTTATAGGGGTGGGAGGAGTTGTCAGGAAGGGCCATTTAAAGTCAAGATGCATAAGCACTGGGTGATTACAGCTGATATTGGATGTAAGAAAGATCTGTGAATGGCAGTAAATTAGCATACAAATACAAGAGATAACAAACAGTTGTGGGAATGGCAGCTACAAGACAAATAAAGCTCAGTTCTGGGTACAAGCGAGAACTGAGAGAGAGTTAGTATGCACACTCCTTCAGATTCATTGAAACGGATTTCCTCAAATATTACATCTAGGTGGGGGGGGCTAGTTGTCAGCAGTGTTCCCTCTAAGCTGAGTTAGTGTGAGCTAGCTCACAGTTTTTTAGCCTCTGGCTCACACATTTGTGTCCCAGCTCAGGAAGGCTGGCTCCAGAGCAAACGCCCGCTCACAACTTTAATGCCCGTAGCTCACAAAGTACAATTTTTGCTCACCAGACTCTACAGCTTAGAGGGAGCATTGGTTGTCAGGTATAGCTAATTGGAGTCAAGATGCTCAATTAGTTAGGCATCTTGACTCTAATTAGCTCTTCCTGACAGCTAACCCCCTCCCCAACCTATATGTAATATTTAAGGAAATCTGTTTCATTGAATCTGAAGTAGTGTACAAACGAAGTCTCTCAGTTCTCACTTGTACCCGGAATTGAACTTTATTTGTCTTGTAGGTGTCCCTGGACTCAAACCTCATTCCCACATCTGTTTCTTAACTCTTGTATGTGTTCACAGTGGCCTGCCGCTTTATATGTATTCAAGGCCAAATCTGTGGCCCAGCTATTATATGGAATCCCTATATGGATTGGCGCATTTAACCAGGCTCTTGAGAAGATTCAGTATTCTGGATCTTCCTAATTGCGTTGGATATGCAGCTGTGTGCCTTGAAACTGGGGAAGGGCGTGTGGAAACCAGAGCGTGGATTCAGACCATAAAGTTCTGCTTGCGCCTCCTTTTTATGACCGATCATTCAAGCTACATAACTGCTATGCTTGTGGACTCTTATGTAAGCAAGTGGTCGAAGTTAATCAACCGAAAAAATCATCTCAATTCGCACCTCCCCAGACTCTCTCCTGAAGCCGGAGAGGGAGCAAGCTTTTAGATTGTTGCATCAGCTCCTGTTAACATGGAAAGACAAATCTTGTGTTCTCTAGCAAACAAATTTTGTTCCCCTGTATCCCATCACGGTATTGCACCGGACTATGGTACGAAACAAATTTTGCTCCCCTGTATCCCATCGCAGTGTCGCACCAGACTATGGTAGTGCAGCTGCCTATTTATCCGATCTAGAGTCACCTCATGATCGCAGAACCTTTGTGCTTGCCCAGTGTAATATCCTTCCCTCAGCCATTCTGTTTGGTAGATAGTCGGGAAGCCCTTTTAGTGAACGGTATTGCCCTTGTAGGGTTGGGGTTCCTGAACAATTAGCTCATGTATTTCTTTACCGTAATTTTTATTTGGAGCTGAGGAATGCAGTTAGTAGACCTCTTCTGCATAATGTTCTGGGTCTCCCAGAAGAGCAGCTAGTAGTGTAGTTCTTGTCGGATAAAAATTCCTTGCAGGCAATGCTCCTTCTAAGCTGTGGAGTCTTGTGGGCAAAAATTCTACTTTGTGAGCTATTGGCATTAAAGTTGTGAGTGAGCCATTTGGCTCCTGCACAAATCAGTTTGCTCTGGACTCTGGAGCCATCCCTTCCTGAGCTCAGACAATAATGTGTGAGCCAGAGTCTAAAAAACTGTGAGCTATCTCACACTAACTCAGCTTAGAGGGAACACTGCTTGCAGGGGGCTAAGTATTTGCTCGCTGCAATAAGGGTCCGTGAGCAGTTTACGTATGCTTCTGAATAATTTTATCTCAACGTTTATGTCACTCTGTTTTATGTAACTTTACTTTGCTGAATGTAAAATCTTCTTCTTAAAACGTCTCTTTGTTTCTGGTGAGACAAATGCCTAATAAAGGTGATGAATAAATGAAAGGTATCATGGCGAGCAGCCATTGATAGACTTCTCCTTTCTGAATAGTAGGATCCTGAGTTCCTCAGCAACTTGCCAGTTGCTGCTTGTGGCCACAACCTTGTGCCCCAGGCCCCTAGAGTTTTGCTGCTGCAGGAGTAAAATGGAGGGGCGGGTGGGCAGTGCACAGTACTGTGATATCATTTCTCTGTTTGAACCCCAGATGTGACTTCCCTGTATCACATGACTCTATTGGGATTTCCCAAATCTTCATGGTAAAAACCATAGATGATGCTGATTTCAGCAGTCCCTGCCCTCCCATTACCCTGGGGGCAACCCTGGAGCAACCCAGAAAAGGAAAACAAAAACATAACTGGCCTAATATGCATGTTCCTGTCTTCAGGGAACATTAATTGAGATGCACTTCAAAGTACAGTGGCTGTATAAGTCTGGGAACAGGAAGAGGGTAAGGAATGACGCATTGTCCTTGCAGTGGGGTCAGGTGGCAAATCTATTCACCATTAGCAGGGGACCCCGGTGAGGATTCGCAAGGAAACTTGTTACCCCCTCCAGGTGGTCCTCCTTCCCGTGTTCTCTGTGGTTTCCTTCCCCCACCCTTGCAGCTTCTCCCCTTTTTCTGCTGCCTTCCCTCCCTCTCTTCTGTCCCCTTTTGCTCCATTCTTTTCCTTCTTTCCTCTGCTGTGGCTTTACCTCGTCACTCCCATCAGTCTTCCTTATTGTCTTTGCTGCCTGCCCATTAACACACACCCCCTCCAACCCATGGATTCCCTGTGATCTGTAGAAACATCTCTTCTGTCCCGGTCACACGGGTCGGATAACGTGGGGAGGAGGCATGGCTATTTGCGGCGGCGCAATTTAACGCGCCAGAACGCGATCCCACGCTCGGAGGCATGTCACGGTTTTTTCCTTCCGCGTCAACGAGGGGCAGGAGGGAAAGGCAGGGCGACGGCACAATCACACCAAGGGAGTCCGGAGGCAGCCCGTGGCAAACCGGTTGCTAGTAGCTTCGACCAGGTATTTTTTAACTCCGCATTTTCGGTGGTATGCCACAGGTTGGCCACGGGTGCGCTCCACTTGCCAGATGTTGCGGTGTAATTGCGCCTGGAAACTCCACCATTCACTCATGGCTCTCCCGCGGCAAATTCGC
The DNA here is from genome assembly GCF_001447785.1 of Gekko japonicus. Taxonomy (NCBI): domain Eukaryota; kingdom Metazoa; phylum Chordata; class Lepidosauria; order Squamata; family Gekkonidae; genus Gekko; species Gekko japonicus. Next base: position 94,800 of record NW_015167601.1, read on the forward strand.
TGTGTGAATGGGGCTTTTCTGTATCTGGCCCTCTTACACAGATTTTTTTTTTAAATTTGCACTCTCCAGCCAGGTTCAAAATTAGATTATTACAAGGACACACCAAGTCTCTGTATAAAAACTAATTGGTATCTCTTTTCTATTCTGTACAATTATGTAGACCTTTCTGTTGCTGGTATGTCATGTTCCTCTGTATATAACACATTTTCCTCCATCCTAGACTAAAATCTGGACATCATGCTTGGATCTGATGATCCTTGTGAGGATTCACAAGGAAACTTGCTACCCCCTCCAGGTGGTCCTCCATCCCATGGTCTCTCTGGTTTCCTTCCCTCACCCTTGCAGCTTCTCCCCTTTCTCTGCTGCCTTCCCTCCCTCTCTTCTCTCCCCATTTGCTCCATTCTTTTCCTTCTTCCCTCTTCTGTAGCTTTACCTTGTCACTCCCCTCGGTCTTGCTGCCTGTCCACTTCCCCCCATGGATTCCCAGTGATCTGTAGGAACATCTCTTTCTGTATCTGGCCCTCTTACACAGATTTTTTTTTTTTAAAATTGCATTCTCCAGCCAGGTTCAAAATTAGATTATTACAAGGACACATCAAGTCTTTGTATAAAAACTAGTTGAGATCCATTTTCTATTCTGTACAATTATGTAGGTCTTTCTGTTGCTGGTATGTCATTTTCCTCTCCTCTGTATATAACACAATTACATTTTGCTTCATCCTAGACTGCTATCTGGACATTATACTTGGATTTGATGTCTCCGATGTTGGGCCGCAGCAGAGTATATTCACTGCGCAGAGGGTGCTTGAGACAAAGGTGGAGGACATTCTAAACAGGATTACTCAGATACAGAGGATTAGCTGCACTCCCAACCAGACCCCTTCGGTGCGCGTGGCTCTTCTGGCCCAGACTCCCTCTGGAGTAGTGGAGGCATTTGACTTTTCCGAGTATCAGCCAGAGTTGTTTGAAAAGTTCCAGGCCATGCACAACCGTGGTCCGTTTGTTCTAAATGCTGAGACTCTCAAATCTTATCAGAATAAATTTGCGACATCTCCCACTGGAAACGTGAAGGTAGGTCTGGATTCCATTATCGTTTTACGGGGGGGGGGGGGGGAGGAAATCCCTCAGACTTCGGAGTGCCAGAAAATGGAAGAATTAAGACCCATAAAACTGCTCAGTCTGCACCCAGTGAATTGTCTGTAAGGATGGGTTTCTGCTGTTTGTCATGATTCCGAATAATGCTTGGTGGTGACAGTTTTATTTCATTTCTCCAATCACAAAACGAAAATCCACTTTTTGAATGTCTTGACCCGAACCACTTGCAGCATCCGAATTTTTTTCTAAATAAAGAAAGCAAATGGGTATAAGTTTGAATGAATATGTATACATTTTTCTTTGCTGTGTTCGAACAGCTCTCAATATTACTAGTTAACTTATGTGTGTGTGTGTTAAGTGCTGACAAGTTGCCTCCGACTTACGCGACTCTATGAATCAATGACCTCCAAAACATCCTACCATTAACATCCTTGCTCAGGGCTTGCAAACTAAGGGCTGTGGCTTCCTTTATTGAGTTATTCCATCTCATATTGGGTCTTCCTCTTTTCCTGCCGCCTTCAACTTTACCTAGGCCTTATTGTCTTTTCCAGTGAACCTTGTCTGCTCATAAGGCAAGCATATACCTGACTTGCCTAGGATCTAGCAAATAGATCACTGGACTTGGAGATCTTAATACTCAAGTAAATGACTGTGGTGTGTTCTAGTCAGAACTAGTCAGAACAGCACATGGAATATGCTGTTGAGGAACCATACGTTGCATTTGTCTCCATGGACTCATAATTTTTTTGAAGAGACCCAGCTTGCACTGTCTCACAGGCTGTAGATCTGGCTTCAGCATTCAGGAACTCTTGGATCCAAATGAGACATTTAGATTTGCAAATTCTTACGTTTTGTTTACAGTCCCATCTCTACCAAACAATTGGTCACACCGTGCTTTCAAATCTTTCTCATTTCTTTACTGGCTACTATCTGGGACCCCCTAAAAGTGACTCCCTGCCAAGTTCCCTAATCTAAACCAATCATTGCCTGATCATACCCAAACAGTCCTGCCTTCTAATCTGGTAGGTCACTGTGCAAATGTTATGTCTTTTCTACATATGGTGTCCATTCATCCTGGGTTTTTTTTTACAGGATGTTGAGTAATTTCTCCTGTTTTCTGTAACAAAACGCTGACAGATACAAATCTGTATACAAATACAAATCTGACTTTTCTGCCTAGAGGAACAGAAGGGTGGACAGGGAGGGATGCTTTAGGGGCTCTGAAGCTTCTGCAGAACCAGAGACAGAACTTTCCCGTTCTCTCTCTGTTGTCCTAGTGAGTTCGCCATTCATGTCTGATTGTACTAGAGTTACACATGACTAGGGATGTGCATTCAGTATTTCCGAGTGAAATTAATACCCGAATCATGCCTTTTTGGCATGACTCAAACATTAGTCAAGCCAAATCAGATTCTCTGATTTGATTCGGCTTACCGATAAGATAATCCTAAATTAATTCGGGAATCCCAAATTTTTCAGCTCCGTTATACCCTATGGGGCTATTATAGTCAATGGCAAATCTCCTAGGGTATATGTGAGGTAGAGGCACCAAATCTGAGGTAGAGTCGCCAGATTTTCAGTGTAGCTGCTGGAACCTCTCCCCAAAAGGACCCCGAAGTTTCAAAAAACTTGGGCCAGAGGGTCCAATTCCGTGTTTCCAATGGTGGGGAAAATGCAAGGTAGGAATACAACAAGCCCAGTAGATTCTCCCAGAGAAACGCTGCAGTAGATAGTGAAGTGTAGGGAGGGGGCATGTTTGCAAATCCAGCAGCAGAACCCATGCCACTCTGGCAGTGCCAAAACCCAACAGATTTGACCTTGGTTCTGTTGGGTTTTGGCACGGTCAGCATGGCACTGGTTCTGCTGGACACATCTTTTTGAAACTTGGAGGTTCTTTTGGGGGGAAGCTCTAGCAGCTACACTGCAACTTTGGTGCCTCTACCTCAACCCCCCCCCCCCGAAGCCCACTGAATATAACCTAGGAAAATTGCCATTGACTATAATGGCCCCATAGGGTATAATGGAGCTGAAAAATTCGGGATTCCTAAATTTTATCCGAATTCTATACAATACTGATATTGGAATTCGAGTTTTCAAAGCAATATGGAAATTCTAAGGGTCCCAAAATCCAAAAAATGCTGATTTCTTTCCCCCTTGCACATCTGTACCATGACAGCTGTGGTGCTCAGGCCACAATTGGCCAGGGATAAACACCATTATGCCCAGTTGTAAAAGCAGAGAGCACTCCCTTCACTCGCAGGCATAGGCATCAGTAATGGGCCAGTAAAGTGCATTACTGAGACCTATTCTGCAGTAGCGAAATTGCCCTCATGGACGTTTTTAAAACTGCACGTTATGTGAAATTTTCTGCAGTACGTTTTTCCTCAACAGGCGCAAACCCAAAGTTTTCTCCTTCTTACCCTGCATTTTCAGAATCCCCAGTTTTACTGAGTTTCAAAAACGTAGGCTAAGGAGGAGGAAACTTTGGGTTTGCGCCCGGTGAGGAAAAATCTACTGCGGAAATGTTCACATAACTTGCAGTTTTAAGAACGTCAATGTGGGGAATTTCACTACTGCAGAAATGGTCTGCGTCTCAGTGGGTCTCAATAATAATGGGTCTCAATAATGTGCGTTATGCCACCGAAAAGCTCCTGGTTGTGCTATGGGCTGCTGACTGCCTGGATGAATAGTTGTGTCCCTATTCTGCACTTCTGCAGAAGAAGGAGAGAGCTTTCTGCTCAGTGGGCATGGCTAGCCACACTCACCTGAAGAGGAGGCAGCCACTGCGAAAGGAGTCTCCAAACCTGCGGGAGTGTTCTTAGGCTGCCATCTTGATTGTACACCAGGGAATGTTCGAGAATATCCCCCTCTCCTTAACCAGGAGGTCATCAACTGTGGGTTTTAAATGTGGCTTAGAACTGGTAGTTTATAATGTAAGCCACCCCTGGAGGTTACGAAACTGTGTAAGTACAGATGGCTAGTTATAAAGAAAAGGGAGTCAATTGCTGTTTAAGTGGTTGTGTGTGCAGAATTACAATGCAAACTGTCAACGTGGGAGGGCTTTATACACCCAGGAATGTGCTAGCAGAGATCAGGCGGAGAGAAAGAGGCACTCAGCAGATGAGAAAGAAGGCCCCAGACTTGCTTTTGTTTTAATCCTTGAGGTTCCGTAGAGTTGTTGTCATTCATAGTATGTGAATGCCACTGCATTACTCTGGAGGTTCGGAGGCCGTGGAAGGTGGAATGGCCTGTATTCTCGTGCTCCTTTATTCAGCACCCTGGAAAACTTGCTGGCAGGATGCGCCTTGCTTGGGCATCTTCCATCTAGAGATGTAAAATTTCTGGAAATTTTGAAGCTCGGAAAACCCCCCATTTTTCCCCCGTTTTTTTCGGAGGGGAACGGAAATTTTTGGAAAAATTGAAAAAAATGCTACATTAGCATTTCTTTTGTTTTTTCTAGATTGAAAGTCATTCTGTTACTTCAAGAACATAAAATATGACTATGGACATTTTTACTTAGCATGAAATTATCACAACTAGCATATTAAAAATATAGTGTATCCAAACAATTATTACAAACAGAATACCCACCCACATACAAAAACAAAACTGAAACTTTTAAATTTTCTTCTGACAATCACACCTCCTAAAGGAAGAAATGCATCTTGTTCTTGCATTGGAGACTTTTGGAAAATATTTGAACACCTTGTATTAAAATATTTTATTAATCATGTTAAAATAAAACATTCCATAATCAATTTCTTTTCCTTTCCTTTCTTTTTCTGCAGTACTCTGGAGGTCCAGAGGCCGTGGAAGGTGGAGTGGCCTGTATTCTCGTGCTCCTTCATTCAGCACCCTGGAAAACTTGCTGGTCTGATGCTCCTTGCTTGGGCATCTTCCAGCACAGGAACGTGACCTCAGTGCCCATTGGACACTGGGCAGATCCCTGATGGCCCCTGCGACCTAGAATGTGGGCGTCCTGGGCCAGTCTCATTTCAGTCACAGACGGAGATTTCACTTCTGTTTTCCCTATAATTTCATGTAATTCACATCTGTTGACTCACTTAAAGATTTTCCTCCTCAGGTGGTGATACACTTGACTGACGGCATTGATGGCTCCAGGGAACAGTTAAAGGCTGCGACTGCTGATCTGAAGAGAGAAGGTGTTGTATTACGAGGCTATATTTTCATGCTGACCTTTTGAGTCATTGTGATTTGGGTTTCTAAGGCCGTAATAAGTTGCCATGTATGTGTACCGATAGTGTTATGTAGTGGGTGGTCGCCCGTACAAACGACAGACTGCGTGGTGGTGCATAGCACGCTTTATTCAGTACACAACAAGAAGAAGGGACAAACGGCCGGGAGGCCAACTATATACAAACCTGGGGACGCCCCCTGGTCACCATTGGTGGGTTTGAATCTCCCGCCATGGTTCCCATTGGTTCCCCAGTGTAGGGCTAGGATCCTAGTCCCCATTGTTGTCCAGGACTGAAGCTCAGGGCCATGTATGTGTACCAATAGAGATGGGAAGATCTGGGTAAATAAATAATAAACTGAACAGGTCACATGAGAAGGAATTTTTGGGTCTTTGTGTGGCGAAATGGACCTTCATATCCCAGTTATCCTTGTAAAACCGTAACAGTTTTGAAAAGTAAATGTTGACTTTACGCTCTGTGAGTGCTCAGAGGTTGATATAAAACTACCTTTACTGGTCAACAAAAGGTTGCAGATCCGAGTTTTTCTCTCTGGCCTTCAGTCTGCCAGCTCTCCTGTGGTACCAGGGCCTGCGCATGATCAGTTCAGCTTCAGGGAATCTCCTAAAAGCTAGTCATTTTCCATCTGAGAAGGTTTAAAGGATGTCTTCTGCCCTTTGTGGTGGGACAGAACATTTTGGAGAGGCTTTGTCTTAGGGTTTTTTTAAAAAAATGATATATGATTTTCGAAGAAAGAGAAATGGGAGTGGGTATGAGAAGAAGGCTTTAGTGAAGGAAGCTTGGAATGACTCAGTGGGAGAGAGAAAGAGAGAGTCCTAAAGATGGGTTGCAATAGCTATCTGGTAAATTTAAGGTTATTCTGCCTACCTATTAATTCTCCACCAAAGTGAGTAAGTTTGAGGTTGAGAGAGAGATAATACCATTGTTGCTGATTTTATTTCCTCTTTGCTTCAGAGTTGTTAGACAATTTTCACTCAATCTTAGGCTTCCCCCCCCTTTTTAATCAATAACAATATACAAGTTTTCCATTTCTGAAAGTGATGTTTTGGTGGTCTTTTTTGTACCTACCTAAAGGCCTAACTTGATCCATGCTTCCTAAGATCCAAAGAGAAGGTGTAAAGATGCCTTCCTAGGTCCGAGTTACTCCAACAAATCAAATTTTCAAGGCTTCCCTTCAATCCCTGTGATATCGGAGTAGGTATCCAGATCTTAATTTGCAGAAGAGTCTTTTATAAGATAAAGCTCAAGGGTCTAGGTCTAGATAACTAGACAAACCTATCTGTAATTCTTCAGTTGATAGTAATGGTGTGGGGGGGCAGGGATATAAAACTGGAAGAAAAGATTGAATTTATACCCCGCCCTTCACTACCAGAAGGCGTCTCAGAGCACCTTATAATCTCCTTTCCCTCCCCACAACAGACACCTGGTGAGGTTGGTGGGGCTGAGAGAACTCTTTTGAGAACTTCTTGTGAGAGAACAGCTCTGAAATAACTTATGACTGACCCAAGGTCACACCAGCAGCTGCTTGTGGAGAAGTGGGGAATCAAACCCGGTTCTCCCATATTAGAGTCCACGCTCCTAACCACTACACCAAACTGGCTCTGGAGAGGTGGCCATCTCATTTGGACCTTTGGGCTAGGGACCATTCAGCTCCAAATCCCCCATGCTATAGCAAGATGCCTACAAGGTCCATTTCACCAATTGACAGCATGTTAATGGCACTGTATTTCTACACGATCTCACCCAAAAGCTTCATATCCCTGTTCTTCTGGATGGACTCATGCTGGTCTGCACAGTAAGCAGTGGCTCAAGACTGACGGCTTTTTTCTTCCAATTTTCCAGGGGTCAAGGCTTTCATTCTTGTTGGGCTGGAACGAGTATCAGACTTTGAGGATGTGATGCAGCTGGAGTTTGGACGCGGTTTCACTTACAATCGGCCTCTCCGGGTTAATCTGCAGGATCTAGATTTCGAGCTGGCAGAGCAACTGGTATGTTTATTAGAAACTGTAGTTTATCCGGCTTCTCTTGCCAGGTCCGGCAAGTACGGGATCAGTACTAAACTTGCTGGGCACTCCAGCAGGAGTCTGCAGCCTTTGATATTTGAAGAGCCAAGCTACAACAACATTCAGTGCAAGAGATCAACCAAGAGCCACAGAGGGAAAGGGGAAATACTCAAAATTACTGATAACGGTCATGTCCAACATTACTTATAATTGGGATGTCCATAAAGTTTATGGCAGGGTTTCCCAGTCTGGTGCCCTTGGGCATCATCTGATATTTGGTGCCCACCAAACTTTTCAGACAGAGGGTGGAGCCGTACGTTGCTGGCCCACGTACTAGACAATATTATCCAGCTACATCGTACGTGATACGTAAAATGCTGAGCAGTTTGTTTGGGAACCTTGCATCTCATGTTTTCCTAATGATTAAAAAACCCGAATTTAGTAATTCAGCACAAGATCTCCAGAGGTATCTTTCCTCGCCCTTTCTGAAATACTTGGGGACTCATTTCCCATTTTATTTCCTTACATATAAAGGAACGGCTGAGTGATTTACTTGGTTTTAAATGAAAACTGAAAGGTCGGGGGGGGTGTCACGGTGTATTTCTAAGGGGTTGTTGCTGCACATGCCCCCTGTATGTAGGGCCTAGTGGAATAGAGCTAGCCAGGGGTATAGCCAGGAATCTGTAAGGGGGGGCACCGAGGGGGCATGGCATCACATATGATGCTCCCCCTTTTGAACACCGCTCAGGCTGTGAGTGGTGAGCCCACCCGCCTTCAGCCAGGAGACGAGGAATAGGCTCTTCCTCGTCTACTGGCTGTGGGTAGGTTTGTGGCTTGAGCAGCATTTAAAAGGGGGAGCCAGAGGACTCGGCTCTTGGCTCCCCCATTTAAACACTGCTCAAGCCACGAGTATTGAGCGTGTTCACAGCCGGGTCTACTGGCTACGGGCAGGGGGGGTGCTTGATGGGGCAGAGGTTACTAATGAGGGGACGTAGCTCCAAAATGCCCCACCGTAGCGATGCACCTGGGCCTAGCCTATGGCCGGATTGGTTAGATTGGGCTCTGATAACGGTTCTGAGTACCATGTATGAGATTTGAGAAGTTGCTTGCGCAATTATTTTTTCATTGGTGAGAGAGATTCTGCCTTGCTTTCTGATTTTACCACTGGCTTTTATTTCTTCCCCCAACAGGACAATGTTGCAGAAAGAGCGTGCTGTGGGGTTGCATGCAAATGTTCTGGACAGCGTGGGGACAGGGGATTGCCGGGTACAGCTGGACCAAAGGTGAGATGTTTTAGTCTCGTCTTTGGAAGTCCAGCATACAGTTTTTGAGCCTCTGGCTGGAATCCTTAAGAACTGCCCGGGTTGTTCTGTATGCCCACAAGAACTTCTAACAAATCACACACATGCATCCCCCCCCCCAAGCAGTTTGAGGATACCATAACATAACAAGAACAAGTGCACATCCCCTTCAGTCATGACGCAGGGTATAATTTGTCATTGTTTGTATTTGTGATATCTTCAGATCATGTAGATACAGTGAGTCAACGTTCCCTCTAAGGTGAGTTAGTGTGAGCTAGTTCACAGTTCTTTAGCCTCCGGCTCACACATTTTTGTTTTAGCTCAGGAAGGGATGGCTCCGGAGCAAACTAATTTATGCAGTAGCCAAATCACTCGCTCGCGACTTTAATGCCAGGAGCTCACAAAGCAGAATTTTTGCTCACAAGACTCCACAGCTTAGAAGGAGCATTGGTAAGCAGCCTTTCATCTTAGCTGTTATGTGGTTTCAAGGCTTGACATTTATAAAAGGAAGAGCAAGGCAACACTGCAGTTCACTGGCTGCCTATAGCGTACCAAATTCACTTCAAAGTGCTGGTTCTTACCTTTACAGCCCTATATGGCCAGGGTCCAACATACCTAAGGGACCGCCTTTCCCCATATGTTCCCCCAAGGGCACTACGGTCGGGGACACAACACCTCCTGGTGATGCCAGGCCCCAAAGATGCCAGGTTTGCCATAACCAGGGCCAGGGCTTTTTTGGTGGCGGCTCCTACCTGGTGGAATGAGCTCCCGGAGGAGATCCGGGCCCTGTGGGACCTTGTGCAGTTCCTCAGGGCCTGTAAGACGGAGCTCCTCCGCCAGGCTTTTGAGTAGGAGCCACCACTACTGGACCATCATTACTGCATCACCATTACCACACCATTGTTGCCACACCACCACTAGTTGGGCTGGGTAGCATCGGGGCGTGTGATGGCCTTGTGACAAGTTGTTATAATACTGCGTGGAACCCATACCACTGAATTGAGACTAACATTCCCAGGAGGCCATGGAATTGGGACTACCATCCCCAGGACACCATCTTGTGAAGGAAGATCCTCTTGTAACATCTAGAGCTCTTTATGTAGTTGTAAATGTTGTTTTTATCTTGTTTTTATTGTTTTAACTATTGGCATATGTTGCCCATTTGTGAGCTGCCCTGAACCCGCTTGCGGGGAGGGCGAGCTATAAATTTGAACAAATCAAATAATAAATAAAGAAAAATACACTAAAATTCATGTACAAGTCATTCGTGCCCCTTTGTTAGCCCCATATCACACTAAAAAAGGCTTTAGGGTTCCCCAGAACTCTCGGCCACGTTGAATGTCCAGGAAACGTACATCTGAAGAAGTGTGCTCTTCTCACAAAAGCTCATACCGGAATAAATCTTTTTAGTCTCTAAGGTGCACTGGACTTCTGATTTGTTACGTTCAAGACAAAAATCAGAAGCGACAAGCAATAAATAGAGAAGGTTTTCAGGGCTCGATGGAGGAGCCCCTAGTCTGACCCATGCAGTCTGAAGAGCCTAACGGTGCACTCTAAACAGAATACACTGAAGTCCGTGTGGAATACAGGATGCATTGCAGAGGTCATTGGATTAGGTGGCATTTGGTGTAAAATAGGTTTCAAAATGGACAAAGGAATAAAGAAACGAAACAAAGATATACTCTTACTTTGAGACCAGAAATGCTAGCGGTTAGTTATATGTCTTCCTTACACCAGGTTTCTTGTAAAGCAGAGAGCAGAAGAAAAAAGTCGATAGCCCTTTTATTAACAGAACTGGAGATACATTTTCGATCATGGAAAGGATCAATAGAAATAGGCTAGTATTACATAATGGCTGGAGGTGTACAGGCATTAAAAGCAAAGACCCATTTGAAGATCATCTTCCTCCAAGTTGGAGAATCCTTCCTCTTGGGATGATCATTTGGCATTTCCCCAGATAGGGCAAGATTCTAGGGAACTATGTTGGCCTATAGAAACATTCCCAAGACAACAGTTGTGGAATATGTTTTTATCAAGATCAACCCTAATATCTCAAAATAGCGACTTCCCAAGAACTCTTCATTAGGCCTGAGGAGCAAAAAAGCAAAATAAATCAAGATTCACCGAGGTCACGGTCAGATTGCTGGTTTAGCACAATTAGTTTGTTATTTATAAAAGTAATAAAGCCATCATTTTCCTTTCCTTCCAATCATTAAGCAGTCATCTGCTTTATAAACATGCAGAAATGTTTTGAATGGAGATTAAAGAATGCAGGATATTAGAAGTAAATCTTGTTCTGTGTATATAAATACAAACCATGTGTGTGTCTCTCTAAAGGGAGCCCCAGGAGAAGATGGGTACAGAGGCTATCCAGGAGATGAAGGAGGACCGGTGAGTAAGGCTTTTTTGGGGTGGGCTTATTTCTTTTTACACATGTGTGCCAAGACAGACAAAATGTGCCAAGACAGATGAAATGTAGAAGGAAAGTGTCTTTATTTAGGCTTTCACGTAGGGACATTGTGAAATTCCCCTTTCTTTCTGAAAAACCATCCGTGCAGAACCCAAGGCACAGTGGAGCCACGGAATACTAACCAGGCGTGAAACCGAGGGAACTCCCTCATCCCTTGTACAAATGCTCCAAAAATAGCCAACCGGACGAGAAGCAAAGTTAGGCGACCTGTCGAGCGTTGCCGACTGGTAGAACTCCTGCCTTGACTTCAGGCAGTGCAGAGTTCATAGTTCTGAAACTTTAGAGCGTAAATTAAATGATGAAACAGTTATCATACTACAGGATAACATCCACACCCGCTTCTTCTGATCAACAGACATGATGTCGTGTTTTAGTGGGCTTAGTGAGTTTAGCGGTTATTTTAATGGTGGATATGTTTTCATTGCAGATCTGCATTATTTGCAGATCTCTGTGTTTGGAACCCACCCCGAGCCTGCCGTGCGGGGAGGGCGAGATATCAATCTAATACAATAAATAAATAAAATAAATAAAACCTCAGCCAGCATCATAACTAGAGAGTTCTTCCCATTTCTGCCTGGCTTCATTCCATTTTGGTGTGCGTCCTCCCTCTCTTTCGCCCATCTGGTTTCCTTCATTGTCAGCATTCTACAGTCTCTCTCTGTGCCGGACTGAGACATCCGCGTTAACGGCCGGCATTTGTTCTTTCTCCAAACAGGGAGACCGCGGACCTCTGGGGATCAACGGGACCCAGGGATTTCAAGGTTGTCCTGGCGAAAGAGGAGCGAAGGTATTTCCCAAAGCCTGTGTCGTATTAAAGTGTATAGAATAAGGCCCCGGTCCACTTTACCCGGTATGAGGATCAAGCCATGGTGGTTTACAGGAAACCAGCGGACAGCCGTGTTCATCATGAGAGCCCTTCATCTGCCCACGCACAGGCTCTCCCACCACCTGCAGTCGTAGCTACCCACACTGCCTGAATGCCCTCTTCCCAATGATGCTGGATGGTGGGTATAGCTAGGAGTGCCACTGTCATGACCACAAGGAACGCGGATGCTTTGTGCACCTCCGCATGCCCGTCTCCAGCAGCACTCAGCAGTATATGCAGCTGGGAGCAGAGGCAACAAAGCACTCACAAGTAGATAATAGAAGGGTGTGAGTGCTGTTCGCAGAGGAGATGCGTGAGTAGGGAGTCCACAGCAGTGGTCCCTGCCAGAGTCCATGGGTCCCGACAGATGCTCCACCTCAGGGTATTCCGATGCCGACCCGACTCAGTCCTGAGCAGAATATTTTACTCCGGAATATGTAGGCAGGCTTGCAGGAACGGAACATCACTCCAAAAGGCAATAGCCTGCCGTCTCCTGCACTGATCAGATGAGCGGACGGTGGTGAAGACAGCCTTCGCAAGACTTTGATGAAGTTGTTTGTGCTGTGGCCTGAGCGTTGGGGGATGGCGTTTCTTCCTCGTTGTCTGCTCTTGAGCCGGGTAGACGGGGAGAAGAACCAACGAGGAACGGGTGGCTAGAAAAGGCTGTCCAGATATAAGAATATATCTATGTGCCCTTTCTTACACACCCAGGGAAATGCTGATTGCCACTTTGGGGTCAGGAAGCAATGGTTCTCCAGGCCGGTTTGGCTGGAGATCCTGGAGGGTTCCCCCCCCCCTTCTGGGCATAGAGAGGAGGTCACTAGGAGTGTAGGTGGGAGGTATTTGTGAATTTCCTGCATTGTGCAGGGGGTTGGACTAGATGACCCTGGAGGTCCCTTTCAGTGTTATGATTCTAAGAAATGAAGGACCTTTATGTAAGGCTGGTTCTCCAGCTAAGCCACCAATGTGGCTGCTCGGGGCAGCACAACGAGGGGGGTACTGGGGCTCTGCAGAGGCTTGGCTCGTTCAGAGATATTGGTGGTACAGGACGCGTCCCCTCCGTCAGTAGTGTGGGCCCAGGCGGGGATAGGTATACGTTGCATGGGGAAAGATCTTAAACAGCTCTGCGTTGACTGTGTCCTTTGAAGCATTCTGCACTATCAGTTTTTCTGCAACTCTGGTAACAACCAGCCCAGTTCAGCTTACCAGGCTCTACTCTCCTTGTTGCTAACATGGGTTAGAACCTGGCGTTTGCCCTTCAGCACGCACTGCAAGGGTACCAAGTTCTGCTAGGTGCTGCCCAGTCCATGACACTAGGCTTATCTCTGCGGCTCCCTTCCCAGCCCACCCTCCTGGCATGCCCTGGGATCCTGTTCCTCTCTGCTCGATTCTCTCCGAGACGAGCTCTGCACTTGGAGGGCAGCCTTTAAAAATATTGATAAAAATAGGAATCCTTCTTTGCGTGTTGAGTCACAGCCCCGGGCCTCTTTCTGTTTTGTCTGGGTACTTTGATTTCGGGCCAGGTCTTCTTGAATTCAGTGGGAAAATGACGGGAGCTCTAAAGATCTCGCTACCCAACCTCTCACTGTTTCAAGGACGGGGGCCAGTTGATAATTATTGGACTGCCTGCCTCTTTGGATCGGTAACTGAGAGTTTCTCAGGAATGAAGTTTTGGTTGCACGAATGAGCTTCTTTCTGTCTCCTCTCTCTAGGGCAATCGTGGATTCCCAGGAGAAAAGGTATGTAAGAGTTTTAGATGGGATTAGTACCTACCGTACATGCCTGCTGCGTATTGTTTCCATTGTCACTTACATGTGTTTTCGTAAAGCTCCCTCCAAAGTTTGCAAACCTGGGCTTGGAATATAAGCATCAGTGATACCTACTCCTTCTCTAACCCTCCCCCTAAACTGGCTGCGGTTTAAACTAGCAGTCGCCAGCTAGCTGACGGGCAGAGAGATTGACCGGTTCCCTCCCCCCCGCCTCTGGGCCGTCCCCCTCCCCATAGTGGTCCAGACACTAACTGCAAGTTATACTTTGATTGATTTTGATTTGATGCATTGGATTTGTATCCTGCTGTCCCCTGAATCCAGGTTCAGAGCAGGTCATGTAAATGATAAAAACATTTTAAACAATCCAAACAATAACATACCCAACACATAGATAAATATAATAAAATGCGTGTAATAATATATCATAAAATACATAATATATAATCAACAACATCGTTGAAAGAGGGTGTAAACTCTCAGGGGGGAGTGATGAATAGTCTGTCTGATCCACGGGGGGCGGGGGGACGAGGAGGCTAGTTGAAGATGGAACCCGTCGCTGTCCTCCTTTCACAGTGGAACAACTCTGTTGTACAGGCCCTGCAGAAGTGCATCAAATCCCACAGGGCCTGGATCTCACCAGGATGGAGCCAAGGCTGAAAAAGGCCCTCGCGCCGGTTGAGGGCAACCGGACACTCTTTGGGCTGGGGATCACCAGCAGATTTTGATCGCTAGAGCGTAACGCTCTTTGGGGAGGGGTATACATGTTCACCACATGTCTGGAAATCAGACATGTGGTGAATATGTATCTGGAATTGTACCCAAAACTCAGTTCCCAGGTGTACAGTGAACAATTCAGCCTGTGGTGCATGGGAATAGGGGCCTCCCCCCCCCCGCGCGCTGTTTTCCTGTTTTGAGAGGGTAATTTGCCTCCTTGGGGAAACTTCCTCTACCGAGGGGCTGCACATAAGTCTCCCTAATGGGCCAAAATACTGCCCCCGGGGCTATTTCAGGTGGGGAAAATGGGGGAGGCTTAAGTTCCCCTCTCTCGGTGCGCCACTACACCAATCTGAATTGGGCCCCCCTGCATCTGGGGATTGCGTCCCAAGCAGCATAAGCGTGAGCGCCAAGACTGATGAGGACACAAGGAAAATATAGCCTGTAGTTAGGCCCTGTCAGACCGTGTTTTAACAGTGCCCAGGGTGGCAGAGATACACCCTGGCACAGGTAGTTGCTGCAAGATAAATGGGGTAGGGAGAGAGGCAGTTCGGGACTCATAGTGAAGCCTGGAAATGATGAGCGATTGGAGAGGTTCCCAGCCCTTTGCCAGCAAATGTCCAGAAATCTGGGGCAATGCCTGGGGACAGTGGAGTTTCAGGAGGACGTGATGTTACTTTTGGGTGATGCTCAAGGAAATATCATAGAGACTAGGGGGAATTCCTAGAGCATCACCATTGATGCAATGTCCTCCCCATTTTCCCTCCTCCTCTTCCTCAGATTATTGAGGACAGGGAATTGCCTGCTGCCAGCCAAATGATTGGAGAACTCTTGGAAATAAGTATTTTTCCTCCAAGGGTTCTCCAGTGTTGCTCGTCAGTTGCCTTCCCCTTTTCAAATTGAACCCGAGGAGATTACACATCTTTAATGTGGGGAACTACGATAACTTGCTTCTTTGTCTCTGTAGGGTGAACTGGGAGAGATCGGTCTGGATGGAATTGATGGGGAAGAAGTAAGTCTCCTGAGTTTACGTCTTGTTTTTAAAAAGAGCCTTTCTAGTTCAGTTTGTTTAATGCAAGAAATACTGATTCATTAATATTTCCTTTGACAGGGAGACAGAGGCCATCCAGGTTCTCCTGGGGAGAGGGGAAGCCCTGGCAGAAGAGTAAGTAAGCGACTCGCTGTCAACATAATTTTCTGCTATTTCCTGTTTGCACAGATTTGAAAAATAAAATGGTGCCAGCGTCCAGGCAGAATACTCATGACCCCAAATCTCCAAAGGGCCAGTTGGGTGTAGTAGTGGTTAGGAGTGTGGACTCTAATCTGGGAAAACCGGCTTTGATTCCCCACTCCTCCACGTGCAGCTGCTGGTGTGACCTTGGGTCAGTCACAGTTCTCTCAGAGCTGTTCTTGAAAAAAGAGCAGTTTCTGTCAAGAGCTCTCTCAACCCCACCTACCTCACAGGGTGCCTGTTGTGGGGAGGGGGAGGGAAAGGAGATTGTAAACCTCTCTGAGACTCCTTCAGGTAGTGAAGGGCGGGGTATAAATCCAATCTCTTCTTCTCCTTCAGTGGATTCAGCATGGGTCAGCTGCATCACAGGAGATATGCACACGCGCACGCACACGCACACGCACAGACATGACTGTTTACTGCTACCTTTTGGCCTTCTTTGGTGTTCTGGGGATCCTGCTGTAGACAGTGGTTGAGGCCTGTTGCCCTGAAAAAGCATTCCAGGACAACTGTGTCCAGTCGTGGGTTGCTAAATTTGTGGGAGAGAGCACCCGCGTTCCCTATAGAACACAGCAGACCACTCTTGTTCCATACAGAACAGCGCAGAACATTCGAGAAAGTGGTTCTCTGTCTGCCTCACACACAGGCTGGTGTTCTCTGTTTCCGCCTCCCCTTCCAAACACACACCATGCCATGCGCTCACAGGTGTTCTGTCTTTCTCCCTCCCCCCCCCTCCAACATGCAGATGGAGCAACTAGCATTCACATGCTCACACTCACAAACACAGGCAGGCATTCTCACATGCTGGCCCCTACACACAGATGTGCCTACTTTGTCCCCTTATAAACACTCTTACACACAGCTGCTTCCTCTGGCTGTGGGTAAGAAGGACCGAAGACTTGGTGAAAGAGGCACTTGAGTTGGATGGCCCACGTGCTTCTGCTTGCTTCCTCTGACCGAACAGCCTGCAAACTCCTACCATGAAGAGTGGTGGATGGTAGGCGGGTGGGTGGGTCAACCGGTGGGCCCCCACCACTGCCACTTGGGGCTCAGCTGTTGAAGCCTTTGCCCCATTGATGACTTGCGTGTTCCGGACACTCCCAGAGATCCTCTCCTCAAAGAGGATGTCGGTGCACCTAACACATCCATGTAAAATTCTCATCAGGCAACTAGCCAGAACTAGTTAAAAAAACCTGGGCGGGCTAGTGGAAAATTATTCTATTGGCCGCTGTATCTACTATCTTCTCAGCACAGAAACCATTTTGAGTTGGGCCATACACATAATGCTCAAAGCGGATGGCGCCGCATGGGTTCCCGAAGGCCACAGTCGAGTGTCCATTGTAAGACATTGTGTATATTCCATTACAGGGCGACAAAGGAGGCAAAGGAGAACAAGGAGAACGAGGAGACCGTGGACTGCGAGGAAACTCGGTAAATACGAGAGATCAACACTTTCGCCTTCCATCTGTAACATTCACTTATCGCAGGAGGGTTATTACACAGAGAACTCTTGGAACCTGGTCTTGTGCTTCTCTGTGGAAGCTGACTCAGGTTACAAATGCATCAAATAAGCAACAATAAGATAAATTCTGGCTCCCGTCTTGCACTCATACTTCTTTAACTTTGTACGTGCAGCCCAAACCTGTACGTGCATCCAACAAAAGGAATGAAGGGGAGGAAGAGACCTGAGAAGCATACTGTTCCTGATTTGTTCAGACCCAACATGTTTCGAGTTGTAGGACTCCTTTCCAAGGGCAACTGAGGCAAAATCTCTTCCGCAGGTGGACAGCTATTGTGAACATAAGAACATAAGAGAAGCCAATGTTGGATCAGGCCAATGACAGTCCAACACTCTGTCACACAGTGGCCAAAAAATACCAGGTGCCATTTTTGGCCACTGTATGCTATAAAACTTACGTGTCTTTCCTTAGTAATAAATGTGGGAACTGGAGGCTCCGTGCTTCACCAGCACATGCAAACACAGGGTCTGTCCACACAAAGGTTGTTTTGCACAGCTGAATGGTGACTGTTCTGCAGTACTCTGGCAGTGTAGTTGAAACTAGGGTTCAACATGGCACTTTATGTACCACGTTATCCCCGTGTACTACATTACCCCATGTACCATGTGATCCTGACAGTCAGAGCG
>NW_015167601.1:112679-128170 GCF_001447785.1 Gekko japonicus
TAAGTCGCTCGCTTAACAAAGCAGTCGGAGAGTGATTCAGCAAGAACACAACTTTATTCTTCAACTCGAACACAACTCCAACACGGATCAACATCTGATAGCCAGAACAGCCTTTACATTGCAGCTGTCCTGCTTTTAAACATTCCCGGCTAATGTAGCCACACCCACTGTACAAATACCAACCAATAAGGTTGTTCGCATAAGGACCGATCACGGATGTTCCGGCTCAGGGAGCTTGCTTGAAGGTGATTGGTTAGGTGCTTCCTGGGCTAGTAACACGATTGGATGTATTTGGATCCTAGCCCAGGACGAAGCTTAACATTACAAGTCAATGAGATGTTTCACATACATCATGCATTCCATAGCAGCTTTGGAATACACTACAGGCTCGATGGCCATCTGACAGCAATGCTGATTCTGTGAACTTAGGCAGATCATTAGAAGGGAAGGCAGGCAGGGTTGCATCAGTGCTTAGTTCTTGTGGCCCTTTTTCACATGCTCAGGGAAATGCTGATCACCGCTTCGGGGTCAGGAAGCAATTGTTCTCCAGGCTAGTTTGGCTGGAGACACTGGAGGTTTTCTGTCATCTTCTGGGCATGGAACAGGGGTCACTGGGGGTGCGGGGGGAGATATTTGTGAATTTCCTGCATTGTGCAGGGCGTTGTACTGGACTAGATGACTCTGGGGATCCCTTCCAGCTCTATCATTCTGGTAGAGAGGGCTGCCATACTTGTTCTTTTACTTTATAGCCAGCCAGAGTCACTGCTCGTATTTTATTTTCTTGTTATTTTATTACTGTTTTATTACAATCATTTTTCTTTTTAAAAACCAATGCCTTTGGTCAATTACAAAGTCAAAACAAGTGTTGAAACCACCACCAGCCCTTCAAAAACAGAGCTGATAATTTGTAGTTGATTCTTGGATGCTGAAAGGAGCAGAACCTCAGGAAGACCGGCAGTAATTAATTATGTCGGAAGGAAAAGGAAGGACTGAACATTTAAAAGGATCTCGGAAGCTAAGCAGGGCCGACTCTGGAAAGTACTTGGAAGGGAGACCTCCAAGGAAGACCAGGGCTGGGAGGCAGAGGCAGGTAATATCAAGCCACCTCTCTGAAATGTCCGAACCCCACTAGGGAACCATGACTTCCAGGCACACACACTCACAAAATATAACACCACACACCCCCAGGGCTTCTGTTATTCACACAGGACAGCTTGGTACTGCAGTTTCATCATAAGTAGAAGCAGGGGTATTTTTGGGCAGGAACGCACAGGAACAGAGTTCCGGCTGGCTCCCGAGTTGGCCACGCCCAGCAGGAACTCATTAGCATAATAGGCCACACCCAATAGCACAAACTCATTAGGATTGGCTACATTAGGGGTGTGTGGCCTAACATGCAAAGGAGTTCCTGCTACAAAAAAAGCCCTGGGTTTTGACAACAAATAAGGTAAACAGAATAAGAAGGGAAAGGTGGGTGTGGCTGGATGACCACACTTCTGGTAACATGGGGGTGTAGCCTAAGGTGCTAATGAGTGGTACTGTCAGGGTGTGGCCTAATATGCTAATGAGTTTCTGCTGTTGGGTGTGGCCTATTATGCTAATGAGTTCCTGCTGGGCTTTTTCTACAAAAAGAGCCCTGAGTAGAAGGAACTGGCTGCAAAGATGGGCTAAATACCAAACTCTTCCTGGCTGCTGGCAAGGTTGTCAGCTCTGTTTCAGCAAATGAACGGATTGTGGCCGATCCAGACTAAATGGCTAGTGTGGAGAGGACCATGGTGACTTTTTGGGAGGCAGCCGAGGCCTAGAGTGGTCTTCAGTGCGTTGTAATTCAGATCAACCACTGCTTGCTGGAACCTCTAGAAATCGCAGTTTGGCTATAGAAAAAACCAGCCCTGTTACGGGAGGAAATGAAATGCCGATGTCCGCGTAGCTGAGCTAGCCAAAGTAGGAACACATCAACATGTTAAATTTGTAGTACGTATTCGAAAATACATGACAACTGTTCCATGAGGTTTTTCTTGAAACAGATGCTTTAGATATATAGAGACGAGTCAACAGGAAGTATTCTTATTTTGGAAAAAGAAAAATGTGGTCTAAGACTATTTCCCCCCCAAAAAAGGGGAGAGGGAAAGGCTATGAAGCAGAACTGAATGATACTTAAAAGCATGCCTTCGCCATGAGTTTCTAGGACCGGAGGAAGCATTTCTTCATCTGAAATATTTCAGGCAGACTTTGAATCTGCTATGGAAGATCTGAATCCTAGTGACTGGCTAATTTATTTACTGCTATGTATAAACCAGCCAGCAAATGGGATCAGCATTTTTTAAAACTTGTGTCTTGTGATACTGGTTTGTCACGCTTGCATTCCCGCCCCCCATATTGACAAACTGCTGGGAACTCTCTGTTTTTATCCCCCCTTTCCAGTCGATCTTACGAGCGGTTCTGTGGTTCTTCAAGTGAGGCTCACAAAGGAGGCGCCGCCAGCCCTAACAAGAGAGCCGCATTCCTTCCTATCCCGTTTCAGTCTCCTCTCCATTCAGTCTTTCAGACCGATTTCCCACAAGCAGCTGCACCGCCCTCACTCTTCCCTTTCCTCCCCATTGTATTTGTCAATTTCCCTCTGCTTGCTGCGCGGCCGCATTTTGACCCGCAGCGTCCCCCGATTTCCCCCCACGTCTTCTAGATCCTTGTTTTTTGAGATCTAGAAGACGAGGGGGATGCTGCGGGTCAAAATGCGGCCGCGAAGCAAGTAGTGGGAAATTGATGAATACATTGGGGGGGGGGAAGAGTGAGGGCGGAGCAGCTGCTTATGGGAAATCGGTCTCAGTCTCCTCTCCATTCAGTGCAGGTGCCTGCAGAGAACTCCAATCCTCTGCAGACATTCCAAATATAGGTGGGGCTGGGGGAAGGTCACCCCCAACTTGCTGAGCCCCCTCACTGTTTCTCATCTCTGTGCTTCCTGGGGTTCCATCTGGACTGGCTCTGATGCGCATCCGCAGTAAAATCCCAGTACGCACAATCTGTGCCTTCCATTTCTGCAGGGTGCAGATTGCATACTTGGTGTGTGTTTGTGGGCCCCTGGACAGAGGGGGCCTCAGAAAACGTAGGGGGTCAGGTGCAGTGAGGGAGCAGGGCCATTGCTGTGTATACGCTGAGAGCATCTGCTCCGGACTGCTTTGTACACACCTGTGTGTGTGCTGGGGGGAGATATACCTCCCATTTTTCATGTGATTTAAAGTTTTACGGGGTTCCTAAGGGATGCAGCGGATATCTTGAGTTGGAACCAACCAGCTTTTTCATTAGTGAAAGGGGGGGCTTTGGCCATGAAATGGACTGTGCTGGGGGTTATGGGACCAGCCTGGACAAAAGCCTTTTCCTATCAAGGCTGTAATAAAAAGGGGAATTGGTCAAGATGGAACGAAAAAACCTGGCTGGATCCAACTCTTTGTTAAGAACATAAGAGACGCCAATGTTGGATCAGGCCAAAGGCCCATCCAGTCCAACACTCTGTATCACACAGTGGCCAGAAATACCAGTGCTATCAGGAGGTCCACCAGTGGGGTCAGGACATTAGAAGCCCTCCCACCAGGAAATAGCCCCCCCCCCAAGCACCAAGAAGACAGAGCATCACTTGCCCCAGAGCCCCTATCTGAGAACAAGCAGTTTGTCTCAACTACTCTTGGAGAAGCCTCATGTGGCCCCGTTGGAGACTCCCTGGGCTACACTTAGAGCCACTGTTGCATTCTATGATATATATTTTTGCATATGATTTATTTTGCTACATGTACAATAGAATCCCTGACCTAGATAGCCCAGGCTAGCACGGTCTCGTCAGATCTCGGAAGCGAAGCAGGGTTGGCCCCGGGTAGTACTTGGACGGGAGACCACCAGGGAAGACCGGGGTCATTATGTGGAGGCAGGCCAGGGCAAACCCCCTCTGAATGCCTCTTGTCTTGAAAGCCCTGTGGGGTCGCCATAAGCCAGCTGTGACTTGACGGCAACAGCAACAAAGCAACAAGCAATAGAACGGTTATATGCTTCTATCCCACCTCTCCTCCGGTGAGCTCAAGGCAGCACACACGGTCATCCCCTTTATCCACAGAACATCCCCGTGTGGTAGGCTCGGCTGACACCTTGTGAGTGGCCGAAGGAGAGCGTCCCTGAGCTTCAGAGCTGCTCTGTTCTAAGTGCAACATTCCACTCAACTGCACTCAACACTCGATAGCACTACGCCTCCTGAACTGTGATTTTCATTGCGTCTGGTGTCGTGGCTAGGAGCGCGGACTCTAATCTGGGAGACGTGGGTTTGAGTCCCCACTCCTCCACATGCAGCTGCTGGCGTGACCTTGGGTCAGTCATGAGTTCTTTCAGAGCTGTTCTCTCAAGGGCAGTTCTCGAGAGAGAGCTCTCTCAGACCCACCTACCTCCCAGGGGAGGGGAAGGGAAAGGAGGTTGTCAGCCACTCTGAGACTCCTTTGGGTAGTGAAGGGCGGGGCATAACTCCAATCTTTTCTTCTTCTTCCAGGGCGCGCCAGGAGCAGATAGCACTCAAAGAGGATCCAGAGGCCAGAAGGGTGAACTTGGACCAATGGTAAAGTAGACGTTTATCAGATTTACAGTACAATAGTGCAAGGAAGGCAAAAACGATTCATCCGGGGCGGGGGAACCCCAGATAATGCAGTATCATTTTTCCCCGGGCTCACACTGGCACCAGGAAATAGCCCCATCTAGCCAATGGGGAAAGCTAACATCGGCGCATCTAACTACTGACTACATTTCCCATGGTGCAAAGATTTAAAGAAACAGAGCTATTAATTGTTCTACATTACTCAGTGGTCCTTTCTGCACTCTTCTTTTAATCCATGCTCACCACAGTGTCCTCCAAGCAATTCTGCCCTAAAACTGAATTCAATCTTCTTTTTAATTCAGGGTCCCACCCCCCCAATTCCTGACTAAAATCAAGTTCAACCTTCTTTTGATTCTGGGGTTTCCCCCCATTCTGCATTACATTCCCTCCCTTCAGTGGTCAGCCCGGTTTCAGCCTGCTCTTGTCCCGGGTTATTTGGATGCTGTTTTGCCCTGGATTTAAATTGCCTTGCCTTGAACACTGAGAAAACCTGGAGTGGCAGGCAAACGTGGAGAGGACCACTGTCTCACCAGAATCTGCTTGGGGCAGCACACACAGAGAAGATGCTTCTTGGGGCCCCGCGTTTGTTTTCTGTTCTTTTTGCCTGCTTAGTAATAAGCCACCGGTGTGCTTGGTTCTTCCCAGGGAGATCCTGGAGCGGATGGACCACCAGGTGCCTCAGGAGGACCTGGAAGAAATGTGAGTATTGTTCACTGCGATCCCAGGTTATAGGTGGCGCCCCACCTAAGGGCAAGGAAATAACCTTTGGAGGTCCAGTAAAAAAAAAAAAGGATAAAAATTGTAGGAAGTAGAAGCATATGATTGTTGACAGCATTCTAAACGCGGTGCTTGTAAATGGAACTCCTAAATGGAAAAAGCAGGGTATTTCCGTGAATGTGTATTTGCTGTAGAAGATATGAAATGCTGCAGAAATGGTTAAAGCTCGCTGGCCTTGTAAGAATCAGAAGCAAATCTATAAGGGTGAACGATTTCACTTGAAATGGCCTGTGTTTGTTAAAGTGAAAGTTCAGTGGCACCTTAAAGGTGAACAGCATTTGTTTCTATATGATGTTTTGTGAGTGATGCTCACATCTTCAGATTCGAATAGATGCACACTTCCTCAGATGCAGGGAGATCAAACTAGGAATCTTCCTTAAGGGAGAAAATTATTTTTTTGGGGGGGGAGCTAAGGCAGAGAATGAATTACCTAATTCACTTTTATTATGTCATTCACTCTGTGCCAACACATCGTTCCCCCCCCCCTCATAATTTCCCTCCCTTAAGTAAGATTCTAAGTTTGCTCTCCATATGTCTGAGGAAGTGGGCATGATTAATCAAAGCTCATATAGAAATAAATTATGTTGGTCTTCGAGGTTCCGCTGGACTCAAACTCTCCCTTTCTGTGTCATTCCACTAATGTAGTTATGAATGGTAATTCTTTTCTTTTGTAAATTATAAATCAAATAAACAAAGGACATTGTAAGAGAGGAGTGAAGACCCAGCCTTTAGAGGGTTTATCAGCAAACAGCTGTCCCATTTCCTCAGGGGATCTGTATCCAAGCATCCACTGCAGAGATGCCTGGCTCAGTGCATCCTTGGTCTTTTCTCACATATACCTTCTCCTGCTCCCAGGAGGGATAGATTCCCTGCATTTAATTCTCTTGTTTTGGTTGTTTTTCAGAAACAACAAAAACAAATATAGCATATTTCAGTTGAACGCTCAAGTAATGCTATGGAAAAAAGGATTTCCCTAGGGGGGGACTTCCCCAGGGCCGTAGCCAGGATTTTGTGGCTTGTGGGGCAATTTTTTTTCTGGTGGGGCTGGTGAGGCTGCCATTATTCACCATAATGAAGGGGTGGTGGTGCGTGGCCCCTCCCTCCCCTCCCGCAATATTGAAAGGGCCCTCCAGCTGATTGGTGGGCCATGTGCTCCCTGCTGATCAGCTGGAGGGCCCTTTAAATCTTACAGAAGGGGAGGGAGAGGGGCACATGCCACCCCCTGCTTCTTCTCAAAAGCATTTAAAGGGATCCTTTTGGGAAGAAGGGGGGCCTTTAAGGAAGGGGGCTGGCCCTTTAAGGAAGGGGGCGGAGCCCCCAGTAGCCCCACTGTAACTACGGGCCAGGACATCCCTTAGGTGGCACACGGGAACTGTGAAGTAGAATACCCGGACACCAACATATGGATATAATGTGAACTCCACATCATACAGCAGAGGCTGGTAGAGGGGGCAGTGAGGAGGTGTAGCTGATGATGGCGTCGCTCCTCTGACTAAGGGGGGGGCATGGCACTCCCCATCACAGAGAGTGACCTCGAAGGAATGCTGTCCCCCTTTGCACATTTGTTTACTTTTAAGGTATCTGGGTCACTCTTCCCTCTGGCTGCCAGCTCCAGCTTGAGAAGTACCAGATCTGGTGAGGGGAGCTCAGCACGGATGGGGCGTCTTAGAGTCCACCCTCTGAAGCTGCCATTTTCACCAGGGGAACTGATCTCCATGGCCTGGAGACCCTTTGGAATTCTGGGAGACCTCCAGGCCCCACCTAGAGGTCTCCGAAGCCAGAAATTTATTTCCCCAATATTCAGTTCACTGGATGCAATTCAAGCGCCATCAACACCAACGGGTCATGCCCAGCGCCTCGTTTCGTGGACAACTTTGTCAAAGTGGATAGCGTCGAAGTACAAGATTAATCCACTTCACAAACCCACTGGTATGATTTCATAGTGACATCCTTCAAAATCCGTCAGTGTCACTCTGAAAGGATACCAGCGAGTTTGTTAAATGGATTAATCTTGTATTTCGACGCTATTCACTTTGACAAAGTTGTACACGAAACGAGGTGCTATGCATGATCCGTTGGTGTTGATGGCGTTTGAATGGCATCCGGTGAACTGAATATCGGGAAAAGAAATTTCTAGTCTTCGGAGACCTTTGTGGCCTAATATATCACGGTTGTTTGTCTCCTTTTCCACTTTCTTCCCGTGATCTCTCTCCTTGGTTTGCGCCCACCTGGAGGTTGGCAGCTCTTCCCCACCAACTTAGGTCATGTCCCTTGTCTCGTGAACGGAAGTCGCCCATCGAAGAACTAGTGGGGAACAGGAAGGGGGTTTCATTTGGGGAGAAACGTATGAAGCAAGCTGTAGCCCAGAGGCAGCATTTAAGGACATCTGGCCGTCCAGCTATGGAGGATCCCCCCGTCCCAACTTTGGTAGGGTCTCTGGAAGCTGAGCTGGGAAGGATGATTAAGCCAGGATGCAGTTGAATCTTCTTCCCTCTGTCTGAGGCCTGAGGAGGAGGCTGTGGCCTGAGAACCCTTAACTCCCTAACAAGCCCTGGTGTGATCCCCCCAAGGGCTGTCCCCAAGGGGAAGTACAGAGCCATCGGTTTGCTTCCTACAAAAGAGACTTCCAAGCTTAGGTCATTGGCAGAATGCAGCCCTTGTTGTCTTTAATGATTCCTTCCCCTAATGACTGTTGCTTGATTGATCTGCAGGGAGGACAGGGCAGAAGAGGACCCCCTGGCATCAAAGTAAGTGTCCTTCGTCTATGTCCCGTGCACTGTTCCCTCTAAGCTGAGTTAGTGTGAGCCAGCTCACAGTTTTTAAGCCTCCGGCTCACACCTTATTGTCTTAGCTCAGGAAGGGACGGCTCCAGAGCAAACTAATTTATGCAGAAGCCAAATCGCTGGCTCACAACTTTAATGCCAGTAGCTCACAAAGTAGAATTTTTGCTCACAAGACTCCACAGCTTAGAGGGAGCATTGGTCCCGTGTTGATATTCTGATACCCCATTAAAGACAAGCACACAAAACACCTCCCGAATCCAACATATTTGGGAATGTGGGCGAGGGATCAGACAGGCAGAACCTAAATTAGGAATTTTTTATTAGGAGCATTTGCTTGAGAGACTCCCCCTGCCCCGAGCCCCCGCCACACCGTTATAACGTGCTCGGATGTCATTGGAAAACCACTTCAGTACTCCGTGCAAATACTTGTCTCAGTGGTTCAGGTCTGTTTGGTTTCTGTCAAGTCTCTATCCTGTCCTTCCTACAAAGAGAGCTCCCCTCATTTTATCCTCACTACATCCCAGTGTGATAGGATAGGCCAAGAACATGTGACTGGTCCAGTGGTGAACTTTGTGGCTGAGTAGGAATTAGAACTCGGGTCTTCCCAGTCCTAGTCCAATATGTGAATCGTTAACACCACCACGGAGAGCACCTTAACATTCCTAAGAACAGAAGCAGTCCAAGACTGCGGTCACACACAGTGTCCCCTCTAAGCTGAGTTAGTGTGAGCCAGCTCACAGTTTATTAGCCTCCAGCTCACACATTTTTTTTGTCTTAGCTCAGGAAGGGAGGGCTCCAAAACAGACTAATTTATGCAGTAGCCAAATTGCTCGCTCACCAACTTTAATGCCAGTAGCTCACAAAGTAGAATTTTTGCTCACAAGACTCCACAGCTTAGAGGGAGCATTGGTCACACATACTAAATAATCCGCTCTCAGTGCACTTTCCATCTGGCTTGGACTGTGTGAACTGGCAAAATCCAGTTGGAAAGTGCATTGAAAGTGGATTATTTATTGTGTGTGAGACCACGGTCTAAAATTGGCTAGGATCCGTCATCCATGTTGCTCACTTATGTGTCTTGCTGGTGACTGATGACCGGGGGGGGGGGGGGAATCCTGTGAACCTGAGATTTACTGAGATAAATTAGCTTCTGCACTGTCCATATATACTCTCCCTTTCCCCAAGTTTCCTGTGCAGATTTATCTCACATTTGACTTGAGACAAATTACAGGGGACCACTTGAGGAAAAGAAAATGCTGGAAAAGAAGAAAAGAAAATGGCTCAGCTCAGGCATAACAGGAAACCGTGATTCATTTTAAATTTGGCTCATTTGTGAAGCTGACACATCCATTATCTACTAAATTAAATAACAAGAATGTAGTTTTTTAAGGCAGTGAAGCGTCAGGAGATCTCTGCTGGATCCAGTCCAGCATCCTATTTCTCATAGTGGCCGGTCCATAAATGAGGCATAAAGGCAAAAAACTCCCCTGCTGTTGTCCTCCAGGAAGTAGATATTCAACGGTATACTGCCTTTGAATGTGGAGGTTCAATTCCATGATTTTTTCTCGACCATGCTAAAGCCGTTTAAGCTAATGTCCATCGTCACTCACAGTCACACCACATTCTTAAAACAGTTTTGCAGGGCCTGTAAGACAGATGTTCCACCAGGCCTATGGTTGAGGACGGCAATGGTCTACCATGAAACTTGGCCTCCCCGTCTCTCCCCCTAAGGGAGGCTACATAATTGTCTAATGCCATCTGATTAGTTTTTATTACTACTTGTTTATTGTTTTAAATTTTAATCTCTCTCTCTCTCTCTCTTTCTCACTCACTCACTCTCTCTCTCTCTCTCTCTATCGCTCCATCCATCCATCTATCCATCCATCTATCTATCCATCCATCTATCCATCTATCATCTATCTATCATCTATCTATCATCATCTATCTATCTACCCATCCACCCATCCATCCACCCATCTACCCATCCATCCATCCACCCATCCACCCACCTATCTATCTATCTATCTATCTATCTATCTATCTATCTATCTATCTATCTATCTATCTATCTATCTATCTATCTATCTATCTATCTATCTATCTATATTGTATATATTAGAATTGTATTTATAAATTGCCGTTAAGTGCCCAGAGCCCCATTGGGGGGAGGACAATATATAACTCAAATAAATAATAATAATAATAATAATTCTATAATTGTGGGTTCATAGAATCATAGAATGTTAGAGTTGGAAGGGACCTCACAGGTCATCTAGTCCAACCCCCTGCACTCTGCAGGAGCATAGCCGAAAGATAGCCCTACAACATACCCGAAAGACGGTCATCCAGCCTCCACTTGAAAACGTCCAGCGAAGGAGCATCCACCACCTCCTGAGGCAGACTGTTCCACTGCTCAACCACTCTTACAGTTAGGGTTGTAGGAAGAGGTACTTACACTGGGTTGTAGGGAGAGGTACTCTCCTTTGACTGTTCTAGATCTGCTGCCCCCGCCAACATCATTGAGTTAAGTCTGCTTCCTTTCCTGTATTATACTCTAGGGAAACAGAGGGCTTCCAGGTCCAGCAGGGTCTGTGGGAGAACAGGGTACCAGAGGGCCACAGGTGAGTATGCTTTGAGGTTGTTTCTGGAAGTGATTTCAGATGGTCCCTTTCTTCTATTGTGGCACGTTCCAGAATGGTGGCTGCGTTGCTTCTTTAAGCACCAAAGGATCGACTTCTGGTACAAGCTTCCAGGAGCTAGAACTGACTTTGTCAGAGACGTGGATCTGGGTTGCGAGCAGCTGTAGATGCAGCGGAGAAGAGGGCTACAAAAGGCAAGAGGTCCAGTAGGCCAGGGCCAGTTCTCTGCTCAGGGGTTATTACGTGAGATGAGAACGGTAATGGCAGCCAGTGGTAGATGGTGCATCTTTCTTGACTGGTGTTCGGAATGGCTCAAAGAGCCCTTAATTTTTTGACCTGGTACTTATTCGTCTCTCCACACAGTGAATATGTCACTGCAAATTCGGAGGTATCTGTGTTGGTGACAGAGCTTCTGCAAGGGGGATTTTCTGTGCACTTCCATCTTTTTTCAATTTACCTTCCCACACCCACTCTGCAGCGACCCCACATTGGTGGCATGATTGGTACAGTTGCTGTCGTGACTCAGCACCCCTTTCATTTTTTTTCCCTTTGTACACATACTCCAGTGCAATATTAACGTACAAACAGTATCCCTCCAAACCATCCTGAAACTTCCCCATCTCATTTATTTCCAGACAATTAGGACAAAAACACCCTACACCTTTCCCCTTATATGTTTGCACAGAAAAGAGCTGAAGACTTCATTTTAAAAACAAACAAACCGGAAATTTGGAGGAACTAAAATTTGAAATGGAACTAGATGAGTGGCAATAGATCATTATAAAGCTATAGCAATTAGTAGGGGGTGGGGGAAGAAATCTGCAAAAAAACCTCTTTGGCAAAACGGGGGGGGGGGAATGGCACCTGTGAAGTACTGACAGTGGGAAAACGGCACCGATGCAAGTGAGATCTTTGCAGCAGGGAAATGGTTGCCCATCTGTTTCCAGGCAGAATTCAAAGTGCTGGTTCTTACTTTTAAGGCCTTAAGCCGCTTGGGGCCAGGGTACTCGAGGGACCGTGTCCTTCCGTACTATCTAGCCTGCCAGTTAATATCTGTTTCCCGAGCCCTGCTCTCTGTGGTCCTGCCTTCAGATGTCTAGAAACGGCATTTTCTGTGTTGGCACTTTTCCGGAATGCCCCCTCCCTTAGGGCTGCCAAGTGGGGGCGGGGGGCGGGAAAACCCCCGCTTTGGAGGCCTGATTTCCGCCGTGGCGGAATCGGGCCCCAGGGGGAACTCCACCCCCCAAAGCTGCGTCACCAGAGGTGACGCAGCCACGTCGCTCATCACTTCCGTTGATGTGCTGGCGGCGCGTGCGCGCGCATTTGGAGCCGGCTCCCAGAGCCGTCGGAGCCTCCCCCGCCGGTGAGTTTGACGGACTTGGCAACCCTACCCCTCCCTTGAGGCTTGCCTGGCGCCTACTTTACTGTCTTTTAGGTGCCAGGGCAAAACGCATCTTTTTACCCATGATTTTAATCAAAGGTTTTTATCGTATTAGCTTCTGGTCTGAGTCCTGTTTTATGGACAGTTTTATGCCGCCTGTGTTCAGTGGCTCGTTTCTAACAGCTTATTGTCTTACACCGTTACATTATTTTAATTGCGAGCTGGACTCTGAAGAGGCAGTGTAGAAATATCCTAAGTGGATAAATGTGCACTGAAGCTTTGATGCGACCTGCTGATGCACTTGGGCTGCGTTCTTTCCAAAGTAAGTGGAGTAAAGCAGGCCTGGGAAAGCATGTTGAGACTGGGGAAAGCCTGGGAAGCCTATGCTGAGAGCAGGAGGTCATGTGGATGTTCACGCACACACACCCCTCCCCAGTTTGGAAACCAAAATGGGGCTAAACTGCCATTGGGAAGCATTCTGTCTTTGGATATTTTTCTTTTGGATTTTGGTTCCTGTACAACCCTCTTTCCTTAAAAGTGGGCTTAAGAACATAAGAGACGCCAATGTTGGATCAGGCCAAAGGCCAATCCAGCCCAACACTCTATATCACACAGTGGCCAGAAATACCAAGTGCCATCAGGAGGTCCACCAGTGGGGCCAGGACATTGGAAGCCATCCCACTGTTGACCCCCCCCCCCAAGCACCAAGATGACAGAGTATCACTTGCCCCAGAGTCCCTATCTATACCTTGTGGCTAATAGCCACTGATGGACCTCTGCTCCATATGCTTATCTAATTCCCTTTTGAAGCCGTCCATGCTTGCAGCCACCACCACTTCCTGTGGCAGTGAATTCCAAGTGTTAATCACTCTTTGGGTGAAGAAGTACTTCCTTTTATCCATTCACACACATGCAAAAACTGCCAACTCAATGAAAGTGAAGTGACTGGTGGGCTTGCAGTGAGCGACATGAACTCTTTGGTGTTTATACAGTTCATAGATCCAGTTGGTCAGCCGTGTTGGTCTGAAGCGGTACAACAAATTTAGAGTCCAGTGGCACCTTTAAGACCAACAAAGGTTTATTCCAGGTATGAGCTTTCGTGTTTGATAAAGTGTGCTTTGCACACGAAAGCTCATACCTTGAATAAACCTTTGTTGGTCTTAAAGGTGCCACTGGACTCTCAATTTGTTGTACAATTCATAGTTATTGTTTATTGACATCACTGGCTTTTGTTGTGATGTAGTGTAAGCTTAGCACACATGTTCATTTGGTATACCCATGAAAATATGGGCAGTGGGAACAGTGTTGTCTCCCGTGGCCATGCTGCTGAGAGACCAGCTAAAGAAATTCTGCCCCTGTGATTTATATTTGTCTATACTAGAAGTTTTCAATATTTTGAATTTGACTTTTGTTGGTATACTGCTGTACTAAAGGGTTTGTCTCAGTGCACAGAGGCCTGCATATACCAAGTATACGTACCGTGTCACTTCCGTTTATTATAGCAGAAGCATCACACTACACTAGCCCGTGGATAAGATCCGAGCCCCCTTCAATGAGTTCGACTGTTCGCTGAGCGAACAATGAGTGGAAGCGAGTGGTGACTTCCAAAAGCTCATATAGAAATAAACATTGGCTGCGATCACACACACTAAATAATTCACTTTCAGTGCACTTTTGAATTGGATTTTGCCAGTTCACACAGTAGACATCCAGTTGGAAAATGGATTGAAAGTGGATTGAAAGTGGATTATTTAGTGTGTGTGATCGCAGCCATTATTAGTCTTCAAGATGCCACTAGATTTTTGTTTTGTACTCTTATGACAGAGTAGCATAGGTACCCTTTTGCAGTCTCTTGAGTGGACCTCTGCACAATGTTTCTATATGTTTTGCCGTTGAGTGATTTTCTTGATGCGGGGGGGGGGGGAACAAATGCAATTGAATTCTTTAGCTTATCTCATATCACAAAAGGGAAGAGGCGGCGCCATAAGTTCAAGAGCGCTGTCTTGGATGATTGATCTCCCTCGTTTTCAGCCAAGTGCCATTTTTATGTCGGTCACGATTTTTGCTTCTTTCCACAGGGACCACCTGGCCAGGCCGGAACTCCAGGTCTTCGAGGAGAGCAAGGCATACCTGGGCCGAGGGTAATTTTATTTATTTTATTTATTTATTTATTTATTTATGGATTTATATCCCGCCCTGAAGGCTCAGGCGGCTAACAGCGAGGCACGAGTGCCAAAGTTAAAACAGATAATGTTTTAAGTGTTTCTCTTGAGAGTCCCTTGGACTGCAAGAAGAACAAATCAGTCAGTCCTAAAAGAAATCAACTCTGACTGTTCCCTGGAAGGCCAGATAATGAAACTGAAGCTCAAATACTTTGGCCACCAAACGAGAAGGGAGCACTCCCTGGAGAAGACCCTGATGCTGGGAAAGATTGAAGGTCAAAGAAGACGGGGACGGCAAAGGATGAGATGGTTAGACAGTGTCATCGACGCAACGAACATGAAATTGAGCCAACTTCAGAGGATGGCGGAAGACCGGAAGGCCTGGCGGGAGCTGGTTCATGGGGTCGCGAAGAGTCGGACTCGACTGTGCGACTGAACAACAACAATTATTGTTATTGTTTATCACTCCAACAGTACTAGAGGCTGACTGGTTTGATCCAATGGAGGTAGCGGAAGCCCCAGGAGCACCGAAGCTGATCAACACGCACAAAATCAGCATTTCGTGTTTTAAAATTGTTTTTTTGGGTGGAGGAAGGCAAGCCGAACCAGAAAATGCTCAAGTAGCTTGCTTCCTAGCCACCTAGGGTAGCCAACTCCGGCTTGGGAAATTCCTGGTGATTTAGTCGTGGAGCCTGTGGAAGTCAGGGTTTGGGGGAAGGGGTGTGATGCTATAAGGTCTACCCTCCACAGCCCAGTAGCTAAGGATTTTTTTGGGGAGGGGGTCTCGGGGGCGCACAGCTAATTGATTCAATTTGGGGCCAGCCCCGGAGGGTGGGGACCCGGAAGAAACGCTAGGGGGCCAGGCCCCATGAGCCCTGCGTTAGCTACAGGCCTGGACCCTCCAGAACAGCCATTTTCTCCAAGGGGCTGATCTCCATAGTCTGGAGATGAGTTCTAATTCCAGGAGATGCCCACGCCCCACCATAAAGCTGGCCACTCTATGGCCACGTCGGAAGTATCCCACAAAGACTGGGCTAGGATTCATCAGCTCTCCTCACAGAGTCGTGTAGCAGCGGTTCTCTTCGAATGCTGCCACAGCAGAAGAAGTACTAGACACAATCA
>NW_015167601.1:128214-134084 GCF_001447785.1 Gekko japonicus
TGCTGAGCTTTATAGAACGTCTGTTTGCCCAACCTATGAGCAACCTTTTCAACACTATATTAAAAAAGGAAATATACCCCCCCCACACACACACACCTGGAATGAAGCCCATATAGTTGTTGTTCCAAAACCTGGAAAAGATTTCACTTCTTAATCAAGATGCTGAAATCTTTACCTCATTATAAGGCTCTGGGCGTAACGCCATCATAGCTTACTGAGTAGAAGACAATCAAAATGGCCTTGTGCAACAATGAGGCATTGCTGATGGGAAAACCTTAAACATGGGGAAACCACTAACAGTTGTATCCCTGGATACAGAAAATGCCCGTGATTGTCTGAAGAGGAAAGTATCTCTTGAGTTTGCTTAAGCATATGAAATTTGAACTAGAAGTCCTCTGGGTGGTTAAAACCCTCTATAAAAAAACCTATATACCTCGGTAAAAGTTAGTAACCTCGAAACTCAAGATTTCCAAGTAGACAGAGGTACAAGGCAAGAAATCTGTGAATTCGAGAACCATATTTTGATGTATATGGAAGATAATCTTCACAGCAGAATGGTGGGTATAGACAAAACAATACATAAAAGCACTGCCCTTTACAAGGAGTTATTTACCTGGATGCAAAAGGGGTAACACCCCAAAGAGAAGCCAAGCAACCCGTTTCTACAAGTCAAGGGCCCCGTTCATACGAGGGGTTTTGGTCCGGGAGCGAGACAGAACGGGGGCGGATCAAACGGGCGCGATCCCACGGCAACATCTGGGAATTGTTGCCTGTCCGTCCCCAATCTGTCTCTTCCGCATGAAAACCCGCACTAAAAAGAACCACTTACCTGGGTGGTTCTTGCGAAGTAGAGCGGCTCAAACCGGCTGTGGGATCAGCCGCGCGTCCTTGCGGCGGCACATCCTGGCCTCCGGCCGAACTGCACATGCTTGAGCATGCGCAGTTCGGCGGCCTCCCCCTTGCCTCCGACTCTTCCTCCCCGGCATGTGATCGTGCCGGGGAGCAACGGCGCGCGGTGCACGGGATCCGTGGGATCCCGCCCGCGCGTATCTTTTTTGATGCGGCTCTCTTTAGCCGCGCTTCACCTCGTGTTTTCCCTGCCGTGTGGCAGGGGCCAAGGTTGTTGATCTGGGACAAATGACAAAAAAAGTTTTGTGCCGGTCATATCTTTAGTTCAGGCTTTTTTATTTTCTTTTTTTTTTTGCGCCAAGATGCCTTTCCCTGGGATGTATTAATGGATCTTCCAAATCAGTAAAAAATAATATACATAGAATATGCGAAATCACTAAAACTGGAATAAGGAAATAGGTAGCAAACAAACTCCTTGGTATCATTATCCCCAGAAACAGTCTTTTTAAGAAGTCCGGTAAACGGGAAACAGCTTGACAGAGGCACAAGAAGATCTGGGGCCATTTTATAAAACTTTGTTCATATGTCTGCATAGGGTCATCTCAGTAATATATAAAAATTTAAGAGAACCTATATGGGCAGAAGATCCAGTATATATAGCAGTAGAAATCTCCCCCAGAACTGCTATCTGCTGTGTTGTGGGGAGGGAGAAACCATTCAGGAGGAACAGTATGAGCCTCTGCCTTTTCCCCCAGTTCAGCCAAAAGCAGTTCCGGGGGCTCTACATCTGACAATAGCACTACAGATAAGATTAGAATTTCAACAGCCAATCCACATGCAAAAGAACCTCCTCAGGGAACAGGAAACCTCCTCAGGAAACAATCCGTATACAAAAGAACCTCCTCAGGAAAGCTCCTCCATTAGCATGTTCACAGCCTGGGGAACTCCTACATGATAATGACTCAGCCCTACCCCACCTTCCTGAGTAGATATAAATTACCTGCCTACTATTTTCTTCTCACCTTGACTCAGAGAGTACTCCATCTTTCTGTGTTATACCTCTGAGGATGCCAGTCACAGCTACTGGCGAAACGTTAGATCCTACAACCCGGAAAATCTACAACAGCTAATGAACTCTGGGCATGAAAGCCTTCGACAACATATAGTTCTGGGGGCTACTTCTATAGAATAAATGCTGCAGGGGAGAAAGGGGTTAACCTCAACTCCCCCCCCCTCCCCTCGAGCTCTGATCCAGACTCCGCTCCTTCTTGTAACATTAAAGAAAACATCCATAGAGCCAATCACAGATCAGTAATATGTAATTTGGCCCTCACTTTGGGGCGGGGTGGGATGTTTGAGTGAAAATATGTGTTGGCACTTCCACTTTATTCTGGCATTGTTCCACAATTCTCGAGCCTCCGAGCGTGGACGGAAAGTCCAAAAACCAAAGCTACCGAAGAACGTGATGGTTTTTGATAACATTTATTCGGTTCTGCCGCAAAGCACTTCCCGTTGTTGCACCTTGTGTCACTCATCCAGACTTGGCTCCTTCTTGTAGCATTAAAGAAAACATCGACAGAGCCAGTCGTGGATCAGTAACGCATAGCTCTTCGAGAAAACGATCCGACTCAAAATATTTTGAACGACTCTAATAATAACGAACTCGTTTCCACTACTGCACAAAGTGTTTCTGGCAACCCTCCGCCTTCTCCTGCTGTTACATATCTCTGCTTATATATATATATTATGTATGTGTGTGTGTGTATTTTGAATTGTATTTTGATTGCCCTATTGCTGAGCTTAAGGCCTTGTCTCTACAGGGTGGAGGAGGTCCACCTGGGGCTGGAGGAGAACGCGGCAGGCTTGGTCCACTTGGTAGAAAGGTTAGTGTTGAAATACTGATCTCGCTTATCGTGTCGAATTGCTGGAAACTAACGCTCTTTTCAGTGTCTGGAAGACATGGTGGAAGAATGGCACGGAGCCACCCACCACAAAGACTATGCAACCTGATTGGCTGGGCCAGTTCCAAGTGACTAGCTCTCAGTGAGGAGTTCAGCCTCATTCAACCACCTCACAATTCAAATAACAACCTGCCTTGGTCCCAGTCTGACTTTGTGCCCTGCTTGCTTAGATGGTGACGGTATCAGAGTCAGGTTGGGGTAACCCAGACATGATGTGGACAAAATTGAGAGGGTGCAGAAGAGAGCGACGCGGATGATCAGGGGTCTGGAGACTGAGCCCTACGAGGAAAGGCTAAGGGCCCTGGGGATGTTTAGTTTGGAGAAGAAGAAGAGAGCAGAGATTGGATTTATACCCCGCCCTTCACTTGGAGTCTCAGAGCGGCTTACAAACTCCTTCCCCTTCCCCTCCCCACAACAGACACACCCTATGAGGTGGGTGGGGCTGAGAGAACTCTGACACAAACTGCTCTTTTTCAAGGACAGCTGTGCCAGAGCTTGTGACTGACCCAAGGTCACATCAGCAGGTGCAAGTGGAGGAGTGGGGAATCAAACCCGGTTCTCCCAGATTAGAGGCCGCACACTTAACCACTACACCAAACTGGCTGGAGATTGATTGGGGGGGGACGTGATTGCTCTCTTTAAATATTTGAAAGTCTGTCATTTGGAGGAGGGCAAGGAGCTGTTCCAGTTGGCGGCAGAGGACAGGACCCGAAGCATGTTTAAGTTACATGCAGGAAGGTATTAGCTGGATATTAGGAAAAACGTTTTCACGGTCAGAGTGGTTCAAAGGTGGAATCGGCTGCCTAGGGAGGTGGTTAGCTCCCCTTCACTGGCAGCTTTCAAGAAGAGGCTGGACGAATTTTTGTCAGGGATGCTTTAGGCTGGCCCGGCCTTGGGCAGGGGGGTTGGACTAGATGGTCTGTATGGCTCCTTCCAACTCTGTGATGATTCTATGATAACATATTAGAAGTTGGAACCAGTGCTCCCTCTAAGCTGAGTTAGTGTGAGCTAGCTCACAGTTTTTTAGCCTCCGGCTCACACATTTTTGTCTTCGCTCAGGAAGGGATGGCTCCAGAGCGAACTGATTTATGCAGCAGCCAAATTGCTCACTCTCAACTTTAATGGGAGTCGCTCACAAAGTAGAATTTCTGCTCACAAGACTCCACAACTTAGAGGGAACATTGGTTGGAACATGTAGTCAGGAAGGCTGAAAGCTAGCCACAGCCTTTCTCCAGTTGGGAAGGCGGCAGCAGTGACTAACCTCTGAGCATGAGCAGACTGTAAATTGCACACTTCTCTTCCAAAGCTGTCATTTTTTTTACCCAGATTTGTTTGTTAGGTTGAGATGTCATTTCACTGCAGTAATAATTATTCCTTCTGTCAAGACCCTCACTTTGGAATCATCAGCGGTCCAAAAACAACAGGATTCTCCCCCCCACCACCAGGGTTGCATTTTTAAATATGCAGTGCCCACCGATTTCCTTATTTTAGTGGAGTCACGATGTATAACTTACCCTGCTATTATTGCTGCGTTTATAAAAGTCAAGGAACGCACAATTCCCACGGCACCAACCTCGTGCCGGAAAAGTGGCACGGCGTTTGCAACACCAGCTGGCTAACTTTCGTGACTCGGAGCGAAGAGTCAATAACAGCCTCGCAGAAGTAACCACAATTAACGTGGACGCTCATTTGCCAGTAAATGCCATTGATCAGAAACAGGCTAGGAACAGATGCGACCTTGGGAACGCTGTCCCTCGATCTTCCCAGTTGCATTTTGGAAGGAGGGATATGGATCTTTCGATGCTCAGTTGTAGCCGTACAGGGTGGAGCCACCTGTGGATGGGAGAGAGGGTGTAACCCCCTCCCTACCCTTCACAATTGGGCAAATGAAAGCTCCCCCCCCCCCGGTGTTGCTATAGCTTTTAAAAGAAAGAAGATAAGTACCCACTTTCCCCCCCTAATAACAACGTGGGGCATGGAAGGTTTAAACCCTCCTTGAGCAGACCTGGTGGGGAGGAGATATAGTTAGTGTATAAAGACTCACTTTATGTCTAGTTTTGGTTCAGGTAAAGGTAATACTTTGCATTTACACAGTTAACAGTTCAGTTACCTTTATTGGCACTTAGCACAGAAAAAATACACAGATAGATAAAACATAAGACATGGGATATATTGCTCATTGTAGGTCATCCTGCTAGCTCTCTTCACCAGCTTCAGACCCCAGCCTTACACAGAACCTTTTCACTTGCCAGGTTCAGTGCTCTCCCTTCAGCAATCTTAACTGGGAGGTTTAATAGGATCCCTTTTTGTTAATAGACTACGCCCCTGTGCAAGCAGGTCAGTTGAAACCGTGTCTCATGTGTTATTGGAATGTCGGTAAAGGTAAAGGTTCCCTTGCTTGAAAGCCAGTCGAGTCCGACTCTAGGGTTGCGGTGCTCATCTCCGTTTCAAAGCCGAAGAGCCAGCGCTGTCCGAAGATGTTTCCGTGGTCATGTGGTCGGCATGACTAAACACCGAGGCGCACGGAACGCTGTTACCTTCCCACCAAAGTGGTACCTATTTATCTACTTGCAATTTCTTGCTTTCGAACTGCTAGGTTGGCAGGAGCTGGAACTAGAGATGGGAGCTCACTCCGTCATGCGGCAACCTGGGTCTCGAACTGCTGAACTACTGACCTTCCACAGCCTGCAGTTCAGCGTCTTAACCACTTGAGCCATTCGGCCCTGCATTTTATCGTCACTACTTGGTGGTGTCATAGAGCTTCCCGACTCACACAAACTGCTATATCTACTAAACAGCGATGATGAAACTATAACCGTCTCTGTGGCAAAGTTCTTTCAGGCTGCTCTTTTTATACATAGTACAGTATTGTAATGCAAAATTTGTATTTGGGAGATATGAAATTGAGACTTATTTTACATAGATTTTAGACTATTCTGGAACGGTTTTTCTGGGTGGTAGATGTTCCTGTTTTTTTTATACAACGTTCTAAGATGTTTAAAATACTTCAAACATTAGATAATCCCTACACCAACTCTGTAAAGTTGCTGGGGGGGGGGG
>NW_015167601.1:134125-151194 GCF_001447785.1 Gekko japonicus
CACACCAACTCTGTAAAGTTGCTGGGGGCGGGGGCGCTTGCCTATGGCCGTCAAAAGAGTTCACGGCAGAAGTCAAAAGCAAAGACCCCCTTTTCATTGAGACTGCAGTCTCGGACACTAGGCTATACCTTTACATAGATTTTAGACTATTCTGGAACGGTTTTTCTGGGTGGTAGATGTTCCTTGTTTTTTTTATACAACGTTTTAAGATGTTTAAAATACTTCAGACATTAGATAATCCCTACACAACTCTGTAAAGTTGCTGGGGGGGGGGGGCGCTTGCCTATGGCCGTCAAAAGACTTCACGGCAGAAGTCAAAAGCAAAGACCCCCTTTTCATTGAGACTGCAGTCTCGGACACTAGGCTATACGGCCTTACACAGTAAATGCATATGGTGTTTTTTTTTTATTATTATTACAGGGTGAGCCTGGTGACCCTGGTCCGAAGGGGCCCGCTGGTCCTGTTGGGCCACGAGGAGAGACGGTAAGGCTTAGCAAGAACAAGGTCAGAGAAAGGTGCTGAGCTGGTTGGCTCTAACTCAAACTGTCCTGTTACAATGAACTGAATGCCTCCATGGCTTCGGGCAATTCTGCATCTGGCATTCGCTCCGCATTTTCTCAACACTGAGGAAAAGGTGCAGCTCAAAACCACATTCAAATGCCCCGGGGGCAACGCCGTACTGACTGTGAAGTCACCCCTGAACAGCCATAAATCTACGCAGAAGGTACCATAAAACCCGATGACCAAAGAAGGTGAAAGCGGCATGCAGTGTAGAGGGTACCATAAAATCCAGTCATCAAAGAAAGTGAAAGCGGCATGCAGTGTAGAGGGTACCATAAAATCCAGTCATCAAAGAAAGTGAAAGCGGCATGCAGTGTAGAGGGTACCATAAAATCCAGTCGTCAAAGAAGGTGAAAGCGGCATGCAGTGTAGAGGGTACCATAAAACCCAGTCATCAAATAAAGTGAAAGCGGCATGCAATGCAGAGGGGAATTTCTGTTCCATGGTGGGTTTGATAAAACAATGGGAGGGAAAAGCCAATGCAGAATCGCCCTGAGTTTCTCAGAGGCTGAGTAACCCGATCCCTCCAGTTAAAGGCAGCCCAAAAGGGCTGGTGATCCATTTCACAGACGTCCCCGTTGAGGCTCTTCTGCTGTCTCTTATTCCGAAGCCTCTCAGACCAACCCCTCTCTTTGCAGAGTTTACACAGAAATTGTATTACGGATTCCTTCATGATGTCTTTTCGATTTTTCAGGGAGACGATGGACGTGACGGTGTAGGCCGGGCAGGAACTAAAGGCAGACGGGTATGTACAGTCTCTGGATCTGCACCGATAAACTCAGGTCAGGCGCCTCCCCTGCTCGAGAACCGAGACCTCCAAGGAAGCTTTGCCCAAGAACTTGAACAATGAGACAGAAGGTCTCTTGCTCTCTAACATGACCCCGCCCACCACCCCTTGCTGCTGCTCCTCCTCCTCCTGTGAACCTCTGTGGTGCCATCCTTTCTCCTCTCCCTCAGATCCCTACCCAAAAAGACCTCTTGTCAGCAGTGTTCCCTCTAAGCTGAGTTAGCGTGAGCCAGCTCACCGTTTCTTAGCCTCCGGCTCACACATTTTCATCTCCACTCAGGAAGGAGGGCTCCAGATCAAACTGATTGATGCAGCAGCCAAATCGCTCGCTCACAACTTTAGTGGCAGTAGCTCACAAAGTAGAATTTTTGCTCACAAGACTCCCCAGCTTAGAGGGAGCATTGCTTGTCAGTGAGGCCTTGGGCTTGACCCCATAGCCCTCCTTCCAAAATGCAACCAAGCTTTAAGCCCACGGAGCACCGTGGTTTGCGTGGATTACTTGCCACGGCCTCTCTTCCCCCATCCTGTTTCTCTTTAGAATTATAGGTGTTGTGTGGCCCTTTACACGCCCAGGGAAAGGCTGATCGCCACTTTGGGGTCAGGAAGCAATTTTTCTCCAGGCCAGTTTGGCCAGGGACCTTGGAGGATTTTTTGTTTGTTTTTTGCTATCTTCTGGCCGTGAAGCTAGGGTCATTGGGGGTTTGGGG
This sequence comes from Gekko japonicus, assembly GCF_001447785.1. Lineage (NCBI taxonomy): Eukaryota > Metazoa > Chordata > Lepidosauria > Squamata > Gekkonidae > Gekko > Gekko japonicus. The sequence goes on from NW_015167601.1 coordinate 136,181, forward strand.
GGGGGAGGGATTAGTGAATTTCCTGCATTGTGCAGGGGGTTGGACTAGATTCTATGTGGGCAGGGACTTTTCCTTTTGAAAGGCTGTACGATGCTGCATACGCTAATGTTGCTGTGCCAATAGTCGCAACAATAATGAATGCAGGGAGTGCAGGGGTCTTGTTGTAGAAAAAGAGCTGCCGGAGCTCATTAGCATAACTCATTAGCATAACTTATTTGCATATGCCACGCCCCCTGACATCACCGGAAGTGACAGAAGGCCACACCCCCTGACATCACCGGAAGTGTGTCAGAAGGCCCGGCTACTTACCCTCCTGCTTCATCCTCATTCCCAAACGGAATGAGGATCGAAGCAGAGGGCGGGGTAAAGAAGGGGGCGGGGCTTCACCACGTGACCGCCCCGCCCCCTAGAGGTTCTCTTCCGGAGCTCCGTACCTGAGAGCTCCCCCCCGACTAGAGCCCTGAGGGAGTGACCCACGGATATGCTTTACGGGCTTTGAACTGCCAAATGGCACGGATGGTAAGAAAAAGGTATTCCATAGTGAGTCATAAACCAAGCAAGATTCTTGAGCCGGGTGAAGAATGAAAATATATTTGGCTAGGATATCTGCACACGTGGCCTGTAAAAAAAATATTTACTGGAGTATGAAGTGTGACGCTAATCACCGCATGTCTGCAGAAGCCCAGGTTGAAAGGCGAAGTGACTTGAAGCAGCTTTGCCTCACTTGCAACTTTCTTGCTGTTACTGATTTCAAGGCAGCAATCTCTTGTCTTTTTGCTTATTTCCACAGGGAGAACCAGGGTTTCCAGGATACCCGGGGCCAAAGGTACCTAAACCAATCAGAAGCCTGCAAAAGTGCAAGAATGCCTGTTTGATGTCTCATCCGGAGAGTTAACCCTTTGCTGTTTTCTCGACAGGGGGCGCCTGGAGACCGAGGTGGTATTGGCGATTCTGGCCCCAAAGGAAACAGAGGCTACAGGGTAATGTAGCTTCATTCATATATACAGGGCTCTAGTCGGGGGGGAAGTCATTTCCTTTGCTCTACATATCATTTACTTACATATTGGAACTTAAAGAGAAATCTGGCCTGCAGTCTCCCAGGCATTGCACAACAGTGGTAGAAGAACTGTCATTATTACCTCCATATCTGTTTGTAACATAATTGCTGGGCCGGAATTGTCTGTGGCTCACATAGTGAAATCAGCTGAAGATGTGCTTCCACAACAGGATTATTGGCATACATTTGCGTGAGTTTTCGTGTTCCCCTTTGTATTGACACCATATTATGAACGTATGATGACCGCCTATTTTAAATATTTGTTGATTTGAAAGAGCCCGTGATGGTCATAAGAACATAAGCAAAGCCCTGCTGGTTTGGTGGCCAGCCATCCCTAGAGGGCCAACAAACAGGGCAGAGAGGCCAAGACCTTCCCCTGATGTTGCCCCCTAGCTGCTGGTATTCAGAAGTTTGCTGCCTCTGTATATGAAGGCTCCCTTTAGACACTGCGGCAAATTGCTGATGATGGACTTCTCCTCTATGAAACAAATCCCCTTTCAAGCTCAGACAGTCAGGGAGCAAGTTCCACTTATGCCTTGGGAACTGATTCTCTAGCAACTAGGGATGGGCACACAGACACACACACAACCTGCTGCCATGGAGCAGAATGGAAGCTCCATGGTTGGCTCCCAGAGCTGCCAGTCAAGCTATGGACAACTGCTGTGGGTGTTTCTAGGCCTCTGAAAAGTCCACCCCCAGTGTTGCCTAGGAATTGATTGAATCGGCTCCAGGCTGTCTGGAGAACCAACTGCTTGAACGAACCAAACTAATCTCCACGGAAAAAAAGGCGGTTCGTTTTTGGATTGGGGGATGATGTGACCAAACAAACCAGTTTGAAACGAACCATAAATCGGCCTGGCTCATGCTTGAACCACAGTTCATTTCTCGGGTCGTGCCCATCCCTACTAGTAACCCAAACCGGCAAATTCAAAACCCGAACTTTGCATCCACCTACCTAGATGCTGTGGCATTCATCTGCAGGAGGGTGGATGTGTTTTCTGCTGATGGTTGTATATCTTCTGCTACTATGAAAGAAAAGTGAAACTAAAATTGCCCCCCCCCAATTTGTCCCCCCTCTTGTGCAAGAGCTCTAGTAAACTATTCTAAAATTGCTAATGGCCAGTTTCCTGCCCAGAGATGTTTATATCCAAACCTATTGGCTGCATAGCCGGGAACCTTCATAACATTCACAAACAAGAATCCGTACAATTTACACTTGGCCCCAATTTTACTTTATGGTGTGAAAGCAAAAGAGGATGCAAAAAGAGCGCAGATCAGATTCTACTCGTGTCTGTTTGGATAATTGCATTGTTTGAAACCTCTCTGTGTAAAGATAACCAAACGGGGACCATTAATTTATGGGAGTAGATGTGTACAACATGAATTAAATGCATTTACTCTTCCCCCTCTGTTTAGGGAACCCCAGGAGAGCCTGGCATACGAGGTCAAAAAGGAGAAAGAGGATATGGAGGACCAGCTGTAAGTCTGTTTGTAATACGAGTTACTGGGCCAGCAAGAGAGCATCAGTGCAGCTGCCCAAATGCTTATGAACTTCTTTTTCACACTTAGTTGAGTTAAGATTGTGTGTTGCCTTCCAGTCCCTCTTCACCTTCTAATTCACCTTGACTAACTCTGAATATTCCAGACTCGGCTTGTAGAATTTGAAAATATTCCTTCCTTCCTTCCTTCCTTCCTTCCTTCCTTCCTTCCTTCCTTCCTTCCTTCCTTCCTTCCTTCCTTCCTTCCTTCCTTCCTTCCTTCCTCTTCTGTCCCTCTCTGTCTCTGTCCTGGAATCCTTTTGTGTGTGTTTGTGTATGCATATACATATGCACACACAAAGAAAGATTCCAGAAGTGATGAAGCAGTGAGTGAATCAACTCTTGCCTGTGGATGTGGAAAGCACAAGACAAAATATAGATGTACTTTTACTCTGTACATCGCTTAGTAAAACGTGCATCCAAGATGGATGGACGGACGGACGGGTGGGTGGCCGGCCAGCCAAGGGCCTTAATCCGTATTTATTTGCTTCAGTTCATTTTGACCATAACACAAGTGCAAATCACACGTACACTTGTCACAGTTGCAAATTCTGATTTAAAAGAAAAAAGGAAAACCCTTGGGATTGTGGATGCAGGCATCCGTCTATTCATGCAAATAAATAAAAAGTTGTGATCCCTCGTCAGCGCTCCCTTCCCTGCATGGGGACGAGGGTTGTCAGCTCTGGTTTGGGAGACACCTGGAGATTTGTGGGAGTGGAGTTTGGGGAGGGCTGGGTTTGGGGAGGGGAGGGGCCTCAGCAGTGCGTAATGCCACAGAGTTCTCCTTTCAGAGCGGCCATTTCCTCCAGGGGAACTAATCTTGGTCATCTAGAGATCAATTGTAGTAGCGGGAGATCTCCAGGTGCCACCTGGAGGTTGGCAACCCTGATGGGGTTTCGGTATCATGCAACCGATGCTTGACTGGGACTGGGTGGAATATCTCAATAAAGTAAAAACGCGGGGGGGGGACACTTTTTAAAACAGCATACAAAAAGGCTGATCAGCGCTTCTCTCATTTCCCACCACCACCACTAAGGAGACGTGTCAGCGAAACCTAAGCAGCAATACTGTGGTGTACTCTTCCTTCTTTTATTTTATTTTATTTGGGAACTTATTTTGGAATTATTGCTCTCTGAAGAGTGAGTCCGTCGAAGCAAGAATAAACGGGAGGCTAAAAGACTAACACAATTGTCTTCCAGCATAAACTTCCATGGATTAGAGCCCAATTTGTCAGATGCACAAGGTGGGACCCTCTCTGGCAGGCCGTCTTGGAGGTCCGGGCCACTAGAACGAGCTGTGGAACATAGCAAATGCCAAAAAAATTAACAAGCTTTTCAGTTTGAGGTCCCCTTTGAGCTTCAAACCCAGGCCAAATTACCCTCCCCTCCCCAGCCATTGAGCCTGATTACTAGGCAGACATTCATGTATGAGATAATGAGAAGAAGAATGATTAAATACAGGGCTATTTTGGGGCAGGAACGGAGTTCCGGCTGGCTCCTGTGTTGGCCACGCCCAGCAGGAGCTCATTAGCATAATAGGCCACACCCAACAGCAGAAACTCATTAGGATTGGCTACGTTAGGGGTGTGTGGCCTAACATGCAAAGGAGTTCCTGCTACAAGAAAAGCCCTGGTTTGACAACAAACAGGGTAAACAGAATAAGAAGCAAAAGGGGTGTGTGGCTGGATGACTACACTTCTGGTAACATGGGGGTGTGGCATAATATGCTAATGAGCTGTGTTGTAAGGGGTGTGGCCTTATGAGTTTCTGCTGTTGGGTGTGGTCTATTATGTTGATGAGTTCCTGCTGGACTTTTTCTACAAAAAGAGCCCTGAATAGGATCACAGGGCCGTGGCATGCAGGAAACATGGGGTTCAGGAAATATATAGGGTATCTAACAAAGGAAGCTTTGACTCTCAAAAGCTTCTACCCCGAAAATCTTGTAAGTCTCCCAGATGCTACTGGGCTAGAATCTACGACGTATAGGGTGAGATGTATGTATGTATTTATTTATTTATTTATCTATTTATTATTTCTATTTATACCCCGCCTTGCCTGACAAGCAGACAAGCAGAATTATATAAAGTTATATGTAATCAAGAAATTTAGTGGCCATTCACCATATTTTTATTTATTTATAAATAAATAAAAATATGGTGAATGGCCACTAAATTTCTTGATTACATATAACTTTATATAATTCTGCTTGTCTGCTTGTCAGGCAAGGCGGGGTATAAATAGAAATAATAAATAGATAAATAAATAAATAAATACATACATACATCTCACCCTATACGTCGTAGATTCTAGCCCAGTAGCATCTGGGAGACTTACAAGATTTTCGGGGTAGAAGCTTTTGAGAGTCAAAGCTTCCTTTGTTAGATACCCTATATATTTCCTGAACCCCATGTTTCCTGCATGCCACGGCCCTGTGATCCTATTCAGGGCTCTTTTTGTAGAAAAAGTCCAGCAGGAACTCATCAACATAATAGACCACACCCAACAGCAGAAACTCATAAGGAGTTTGTAAGCCGCTCTGAGACTCCAAGTGAAGGGCGGGGTATAAATCCAATCTCCTCCTCCTCCTCCTCCTCCTCTTCTTCTTCTTCTATAAAAACAATGTTAAAAATCAAACATGGTGTTAAAGTGTTAGCAAATTCCAGGTTCGGCTTTAATTCTATTGGTCTGCTTCAGTTAGGGGAGGGTAAGATGGGCAGTAGACGCCAGGATCAGCGGCTCAGGGCTTCCGTTGTGGTTGTCAATTGTTGTTATTATTAACACCACTAATAGTGGTGGTGGCAGCGCCAAAAGCCTGGCAGAAGAGCTCTGTTTTGCAGGCCCTGCGGAACTGTAAAAGGTCCCACAGGGCCCTGGTCACCTCTGGGGGCTCATTCCTCTAATTTTGTTAAGCTCGGTAACACTGAGAGTGAGTGAGGAGCCCCAGTGGATTTGGTGGTACTTGCTTGAGGGTAAACGTGGCAGCGGATTAGTCTGGAAGTCTCCATTCTTGTTTCTGCACAATGTTTTCTATACTCCATCATCTTCTGTGGTGCCTTGCCTCCACTACTTTCTGCTGGGTGCCCGGAGATCTAACAAAACTGAGGGGTTACAGCTAGTGTAGAAAAGCAAAAATATAGAAGCTGTAATGATGTACAAAATGCTTATAATCTCACCAGGGCTATTTTTGGGCAGGAACGCACAGGAACGGAGTTCCGGCTGGCTCCCAAGTTGGCCACACCCAGCAGGAACTCATTAGCATAACAGGCCACACCCAACAGCAGAAACTCATTAGGATTGGCTACATTAGGGGTGTGTGGCCTAACATGCAAAGGAGTTCCTGCAACAAAACAAGCCGTTCCTGCTGGACTTTTTCTACAAAAAAAGCCCGATACAATAATGAAAAATATAGAAGCGGTAACGATGTATTATTTTTGAATTATTATATTTTTCAATATTATTAATATTTTTTCAATTTGACTGTTTATTTTTGTATCATTATTGTGTGATTATAAGCGTTTTGTACATCATTACAGCTTCTATATTTTTGGGTGCCCAGAGATGCCAGCCAAAGCTTTCCTGCCCCATATGTCCCGTAAGAGAGGCTGGAGCTCGTCTAGTTTGTGTAAATCTAAGTCTCTTAAACTCGCATCCTATAACCCAACTTCTTTTTTAAAAAATCTTTGCTTTCAGGGACATAAGGGAGACAGAGGAGAATCAAGAGACGTAAGTCAACTATTCATTTACTGTACCAAACGGTTTGCCTTTCTTTGTATTAGGGGTTATTTTTTTAATTTTCTTCCTCTCTTTTTTCTTACAGCAATGTGCCCTTGTGCGCAACATCAAAGATAAATGCCGTAAGTCCTTTCCCCCCAAAATTGTTTGTTTGTTTCTGGTGTTTGTGAGGCTCGCTTTCTGAGTAGACTGTGAAGTAATTGATTTTTCTTCCCTTCTCTTTTGTTGTCGTTCACAGCTTGCTGCTATGGTGAGTCCAGAGCCAACCGCTCCAGGTCTGGCTTCTTTCTTTCTGTTTGCGGTCCCCTTCAAAGGACACATGCTGGTTTATCACAGTTGTGGACTTTCACCTTTGGCATGTTAAGAATCAAAAACGTTTGATCTTTTCTTCTTTTTTAATATACCCACTACCTGCAGGCCCGAAGGAATGCCCGATTTATCCAACAGAATTGGCCTTTGCTATAGATACTTCTTCTGGCGTAACTGCGGACATTTTCAACAGAATGAGGCAAGCAGTTCTGGCGATCGTTAATGACCTCACCATTGCCGAGAGCAACTGCCCTCGCGGTGCCCGTGTTGCTTTGGTTACGTATAACAATGAGGTCACCACAGAGATGCGTTTTGCTGACTCCCGCAAGAAGGCCCGTCTCCTGAACCAGATCGAGGCCCTCCGAGCCATACAGACAACCAAGCAGCGAAGCCTGGAGACGGCCATGTCCTTCGTCGCCAGGAATACTTTCAAACGGGCACGCAGTGGCTTCCTCATGAGGAAGGTGGCGGTCTTCTTCAGCAATGGACCCACAAGACGATCTCCGCAACTCAATGAGGCCATGCTGAAGCTCTACGACGCGGGGGTCGTGCCTGTCTTCCTCACGAGCAGAGATGACCCGATCCTTCGGAGTGCGCTGCAGGTTCGGATCTTCCCATTTGTTTTTCGTTTGACGCTTGATTTAAGCAGGGTCTTAGCAAACGGAGTTGCAGCCATGTTTCCTGTGTAACTTGTCTTGAAGGCTGTTTTCTTATTTACTCTTTATGGGGAACAATCCTAAGCAAGTCTGGCCAGAAGTAAGTCCCATTTTATTCAGTGGAGCTTATACCCTGGAAAGTGCTCTTAGGATTGTGTCCTGAGGCGCTGAGTTGTGTTGTCATCTTCATAGACTATGAAAAGCGTGATTGAGGTCTCTCTGTCTCTCACATACATTTGTATTCTCCAAGGAGCTCAGAGTGGCATGTGTTTTATCCTCACAACTTCCCCTCCGGTCCCACCTAAAGGTTTAGTAGGCAGAAAAGCAGACTCATTGCAAGTTGGAAAAGAGCACAGGGAAACTTACCATCTGGTTTTCTGCTCTCTCTACCGTCTCCCATTTAGTCTGTGGGCATCCAAAATCCATAAACACGATGTTTATAGGCGCCGAACACTGCTACTTGTGAACTGCCTCCATTGAATAATAACATCATATTGTGGTATTTTCCCCTTTTGTCAAAACCAGTCCAACAACTCTATAGGAGGCCAGGTGATCACGTTTTCTGGAGGTCCAGCTCAAGTGAACCAAACTATTAGGAGTGTAATAACCTGCCATATTTGCCTGGGTAAGATGTTTGACTTATTTCCCCTATAAATCTGTGAACCGCTTCTGTTGTTGTATAAGTGTAATCTGGATTTACAATCAAAATTGTATGTCTGCTTTAACGACATGGTACACAGAGTTTTTTACCCCTCTAACCCTTAACAAATTGGGCAGAGGAAAGGCCTGATTCTTTTCTTCAACCCCTTGGGAGCCACTCTGCAGAGTGACCCTAGGAGCCTGTCTCCTCTGCAACTCTCCGCAAAAAGAAGAAAGAAACTGTGAGGTAACTGCGCTAGATAATTTTTCAATAATAATCACAAAATTGTACAAAAAAGTGTGCAGAAAATTATATAAATATACAAGACAATAGAAAATGATGTGTTTGACGATGGTCTCCGGAATGTTCTATCGTTTCGATACTGTTCTTCTTCCGAGAGTGAATGAAAGGCATTATACAAGCACCTTGCCCCAGGAACATTCAGTCAGAGAAATTCTTGCAATTAAGTCGTGATAGATCGGTGAATATTATGGATTTTTGATACCTACTAGTTGAAAAGACAGACCAAGAGTCGCTGTATGTTTTCATTCACTCTCGGAAGAAGAACAGTATCGAAACGATAGAACATTCTGGAGACCATCGTCAAACACATCATTTTCTATTGTCTTGTATATTTATATAATTTTCTGCACACTTTTTTGTACAATTTTGTGATTATTATTGAAAAATTATCTAGCGCAGTTACCTCACGGTTTCTTTCTTCTTTTTGCGGTCTGTTCAGTGACTGTGACCATCATTTTTGAGCCACATTCCTCTGCAACTCTACCTTTGCCACCACAGCACGAACCCCATTCCCTTCTATGGTGGGACTGGAGTCAGACTTCCTAGGCCCAGGGCGGGACCATTAGCTGTAATCTTGCACAGGAACTCTGAAAGCCCATCCACTGTGATTAGCTTATGTCTGTGGGCCTTTGTGTGAGGAGCAAAGGTATCTGTGAGAAGCTGAAGCTGTTCAAAAACTGCTCCGTCACGTATCATATTTGTTGCCATGGCAGGAGTGTTCTGTTTATTGCTGGAAACTCCTCCTTATTGTGAGACAATAAGGGGTCTCAGGCCCCTGAACAGATGACACATTTGAGGGCCATCAGTTGCCGATCAGAGCCAGTTTGGTGTAGTGGTTAAGAGCGCAGACTCTAATCTGAGGGAACCGGGTTTGATTTCCCACTCCTCCACATGCAGCTGCTGGTGTGACCTTGGGTCAGTCACACGGTCTCTCAGAGCTGTTCTCTCAAGGGCAGTTCTTGAGAGAGCTCTCTCAGCCCCACCTACCTCACAGAGTGTCTGTTGTGGGGAGAGAAAGGGAAAAGATATTGTAAGCCGCTCTGACACATCTTCGGTTAGTGAAGGGTAGGGTATAAATCCAATCTCCTCCTCCTCCTCTTCATCTTGAAAGCACAGGTGTAAAATCTCATATGTAATGGGAATCATCCAATTTGGTGTAGTGGTTAAGTGCGCAGACTCTAATCTGGGAGAACCGGGTTTGATTCCCCACTCCTCCACTTGCACCTGGCTGGATGACCTTGGGCAAGCCATAGTTCTGGCACAGCTGTTCTTGAAAAAGAGCAGTTTCTGTCAGAGCTCTCTCAGCCCCACGTACCTCACAGGGTGTCTGTTATGGGGAGGGGAAGGGAAAGGAGTTTGTAAGCCGCTCTGATACTCCCTTGGGTAGTGAAAGGTGGAGTATAAATCCAATCTCCTCCCCCCCCCCATTCCCATCAGTGCTTTTACAGTTTTATTTTGTGTATATATTTCTGCCCTTAAATACCCAGCATTCACAGTGGCGCCTGCAAAGGGCTTACAGATCCAGGAAAACATTCAGCCGTAACCCAAAGTCGTTAAAACTTCCAGAGTTAAGTAACAGTGCCGTGGCTCCAGTAGTGGTGATGTATGGGGGGCTCCTTGGGCTAGTTAGGTGTAAATCCTTAGTCCGCACTGTACCCACTTTTTCAGGGAGTTTTTGCACCTGTACTTTCAAAGACTAGATAAAAATGCTGCTTTTCAGCAGAAGTCACCTAATATCACATCCTGTGCCACTTGGGGCGCCACCTGTGTGTAGATACCTTTTCCTCTTTCCACGATCGCACTGAAGGATAGTAGTTGCGCATATTCCTAACAGAACTTTGATATGCTTCCTCTTCTAGATGTATGCGATCCTGACCCCAGCTGCGGCGCAGCAAGGCCTGCCTTTGGCAGAGACAGGCGAGCAGCTGTGACGGATGTTGACATCGACATGGCTTTCATCCTGGACAGTTCGGAGAGCACCACTCCTCTGCAGTTCAGAGAGATGAAGAAGTACATCGCCTACGTAGTCAGCCAACTGGAGACGAGCTCCGACCCGAAGGCATCCCTGCACCACGCCCGGGTCGCCGTCGTCCAGCACGCTCCATATGAATACGCGTCCAATTCAAGCGCATCCCCTGTCAGAGTCGAGGTGTCCCTGACAGATTACAGCTCCAAAGACAAGCTGATGGATTTCATTGGGAACCAGATGGTGCAACTGCAGGGCACCAGGGCTGTGGCGAGCGCCATTGAACACACCATAAGGCTCATTTTTGAGCAGGCGCCTAATCCCCGGGACCTCAAAGTCATTGTGTTGATGATAACAGGAGAGGTGAACGGCCAGGAGCTGGAGCGTCTTCAGAAAGTGGTAGTGGAAGCTAAATGCAAAGGGTACTTCTTTGTCATCCTCAGCACTGGCAGGCAGGTGAACATCCGGAGCATCTACAGCTTGGCCAGCGAGCCCAACGACGTCTTCTTCAAATACGCAGACAAGCCATCAGAGTTTCACGAAGAGCCTCTGCTGCGCTTTGGAAATCTCTTGCCATCTTTCATCAGCAGTAAGTACGGGGAGGAAGTCAGCCGTTCAAGGGGACTAAAGAGAACCTCCACTTTCAGAGGCAGTCAGCTTCTGAATTCCAGTGCCTGGAGGCAACATCGGGGGAAGGCCTCAGGCTCTGTGCCCTGCGAAAAACTGGTTGGTCACTAGGACGAAGTTTGAGTCCAGGGGCACCTTTAAGACCAACAAAGTTTAATTCTGCATGCACATGGAAGCTTATACCCAGAACTAAACGTTGTTGGTCTTAAAGGTGTCACTGGACTCAAACTTTGTTTTCTGTTGTTTCAGACCAGCATGGCTACCCCACCTGAGTCTATCTTCATGGTTGGCCATTGTGTGAAATAGCAGGCCTGTACCCAGGATTTTTTTAAATGGGGGGGGGGCTTTTAAAAAGACAGGGGGCACTGAAATTTGCAGCCTCCCCCCGCTTCTCCCTCAAAGTATTTAAGGGGCCGGGCGCCTGCACTCCAAGCTATGAATCCATGGCTTGGAGTACAGCCATGTGCAGCCTCCCCCTGCTTCTTCCCAAAAGTTGTGGGGCCTTGGGAGGAAGTCGGGGGGGGCGGGTTTCAGGAGGCCCTACCGTAGCTACAGGCCTGTGAGACAGGATGCTGGACTAGATGGACTACTGGTTAGATCCAGCAGGGCTCTTCTTATGTCTTATGATACTGATGGGTGTGGAGCATGGAACAGTGAGGCCAGCATTTGCTGGGTACGCCCGGTCCTTTCCTAGCTTGGTCATGAGCAGGACCCAGCGTCCGAATTCCACATTGAAACTTCCAAAAAAGATCTGCTGGGTTCCCTAAATAAGCCACAGGGTCAGCAAATCCCTCCTCCGGAGGTTTGGATCAACATTACGTCGCATTTAGTCTCCTTTGGGTGACGGAGTGCGGGAGACTTACAACACTTCTTGTTTTGATTTAGAAATAGTCCAGGAGAGCAGAATGGTGTCCAGAAAATCAGCTTGCTCTGCATCAAGCAATGGCACCTCAAGGAAACTCCCACCACACTGAAAAGACATACTGTTTCTGCCAACCCGCTCCTACTGGCTGGCTGGCTTTCCGATTCTCTCGGGGGGAGGGGGTAGCCTTATCCAGTCCAGGTCGTCATCCCCGTCCCCCTGTTGCTGCCCTGCTTTTAGTCCTTCTTCCCCAGTGTTCCCTGCGCTTCCTCCTCCCTCCCTGCCTCCCAGCCCCGCCCCCCTACATAACCGAAGAGGAGGAGGGGCTGCTACTCCTTCCGGGTTGAGGCTGGGCGCTGTTGGGCGTCTCCGTTCGGGCCACCGAGCCCGGATGCGTAGGTGGGCCGTGTGTAGGTGGGCCATTTCGGCGCAGGTGGGTGTGCTCCTGTCAGTTCCGTTGCAGCAGCCACCCAGGGAGAGCGTGTGGGCTGGCGGCAGTGTCCTCCCGGCCGAGCCGGTCATCTTCGGCAGCTCACCCTTGCCCCCCCCCCCGGGGCCCCAGCTAAGCAGCGGAGGACAAAAGGGGGGATGCTGCAGGCGGCGCAGGGGATGCTGCGAGCGGCGTGGGGATGCTGGGAGTCCCGACAGCGGGACAAGCACCAAACCAGGTAGGAGACGAGTCAATGCCCCAAACCAATAGAAAGTTCTTTGGATTAAGGGGGAAGAAAGACCCCTTTGTTTGTCACATTTGTATTGTGCACTTGTATCAATCTGCTTGAGGGCGAATGCTCAACCACCTGGATTGTTTAGCGCTGCTCCCTCTAGGCTGTGGAGTCTTGTGAGCAAAAATTCTACTTTGTGAGCCACTGGCATTAAAGTTGTGAGCCAGCGATTTGGCTGCTGCATCTTGGCTAAGACAAAATGGGTGTGAGCTGGAGGCTAAAAAACTGTGAGCCAGCTCACACTAACTCAGCTTGGAGGGAACACTGTTTCGCATGCCTGGCACCCGTGGATCTGTAAACTCAGTGCTTAAAGTTGGTGTTTGGATTAAAGAAAACAACCAGCCTGCCTACAAATGTTGATGCTGTGATCCTAGAATCCAAGAACAAGGTGAAAGTTCCTAAAAGGGTTCCAGGGATTCTGTCCTTGTAATTGTTGTCAAACTTGTGGTCCTAAATCCATCTGTGTAAACACAAACAGTGTGTATTTAGGCTCACAGCCTTTAAATGCCTAATCCCTGCAACTGTCAGCAGTTTCTCTCTTGGAGATGGAAACTGAAAATTCTCTGCTCTTTGTACTCATTATTTGATTGGAATTCTTTCTTTCTTCCTTTTGCACACCAGCAAAACAAGTTCAACCAGATCCTGGTACTATTTCAGGGATTACTCAGGCTCAATACACAACACTGAGTGAAGAGGTTTTTAAGTTCTGGAGATGAGTTACTGCAGAGATGTCACTGCTGATGAGCTTAGTGAGGAGCCCCTGAAATGCCCACTCAGCCCCTACATGCCACAGCAGAAGCAACCTACGTGGTCAGTGCCAGTGGTGCCCAAAATCCTATCTGCTGGGGTAGGGAGAGTACGAAGGTTAGCCACAGCTGTAAGAAATACGAAATCTCTCAGGCTTACCACACAATTTTTATTATCATTAGTATCACTGTAACATGTTTTGGAAAAAAAACCGTTTAAAAACAAAAACCCTTCTGTTTTCAGGTGAAAATGCCTTCTACCTGTCTCCAGATGTCAGGAAACAATGCGATTGGTTCCAGGGTGACCAGCCCGTTAAAAGAATTGCCCAGAGACCTGTGTAAGTGGAATGGGTTTTTTTGAGTCTGCAGGGGGGAAACGAAGAATTGCTTTGTTTCCAGTCACAGATGAAATACAGGCTTTCCCCACCTGTTAACAGACATAACATTATCTATAGTTGTGATGCTGTTATTACTAAGGCAACAAGCATGGATTTACATTAGTCTGATTCTCTTTGTGGGGAGGTCTGATGCTTCAGAGCCCTTGGCCCCCATGCCTTGGATTCTGGAGTGGATTTGGGGGATGGGGAGAGGCAGGGCTTCTTTTGTAGAAAAAGCCCAGCAGAAACTCATTAGCATAATAGGCCACACCCAACAGCCAAAACTCATTAGCATATTAGGCCACACCCTGACACCACAGCTCATTAGCCTATTAGGCTGCAGCCCCGTGTTGCCAGAAGTGTGGTCATCCAGCCACACCCACCTTTTGCTTCTTATTCTGTTTACCTTGTTTGTTGTCAAAACCCAGGGCCTTTTTTTTATAGCAGGGACTCCTTTGCATGTTAGGCCACACACGCCTACTGTAGCCAATCCTAATGAGTTTCTGCTGTTAGGTGTGGCCTATTATGCTAATGAGTTCCTGCTGGGTGTGGCCAACTCAGAAGCCAGCTGGAACTCCATTCCTGTGCGTTCCTGCCCAAAAATAGCCCTGGGGAGAGGTCTCCAGCAATGAATCCGGGAAAGGCTTTTCCACATACCAGTCTAGAAAGCATCTTTTGAGATCTGCTAACAGTAAGGTTGCCAACCTCCAGGTTGGGCCTAGAGATGCCCCAGAATTGCAACTGATCTCCTGGTGACGGAGATCAGGTCCCCTGGATAAAATGGTGACGTTGGAGGGTGGACTCTGTAGCACCATGCCCTGTTGAAATCCTGTCCCTCCCCAAACCCTGTGCTCCCCAGGCTCTGCCCCAAAATCCCCAGGGGTTTCTGAAGTTGGCAAACCTAGCTAATAGTCATGAGTGAGAGAAGAGAAATGATCATCTGCTCCAGATCCATTGTCCAGCCCCTTCCTTTCTCCCTGTGCCTCCACCCCAGCTCCACTTTCTTACCCCTCGCCCGACCTCCATCCTTTTCCTGTCTGTGGCCATCGGCGCTATGTCAGGCACCGCTTCAAATTGCTACAGCAGTCCAGTCTGCCACCCAAAAGTCCATTTTGTTCTGTTGCAAAGTCTGTGTGTGCCCAGACGTATCCCTTTTGAGGGGTGAGTGCTTACCCCCCACTGCTGTGTTTTTTTAAACGTAACAGATATTTTTTTTTTTAGCAAACCTAGGGTTTCTCCAGGACTTGCAGGACTATGGATTGTAGCTATTGCTGACCCAATTTTTTTGAGATCCCCCTCCCACCCCATCCCGTGCATTTGGCTATTAGATATAAGTCAACTGAATGTTAGATTGGTACAGAAAAGGAAACATCACCATTTTCCTTTCAGACCACCCACATGAAAATAAGCTCCACATTCCAGCAACTGTTAGTTTAAGGTACCTTACAGTGTGACCGTAAGCAGGTCTGTTGGCAATCCT
>NW_015167601.1:151240-177301 GCF_001447785.1 Gekko japonicus
CACTCAGTGGGTCTTAGTCCCTGGACAGTGTTCTTCTGTTTACACTGGAAATCTGGGGATTCAATGGACCCAGCTCGGATCAGTGTACCCTTCAAGAAAATATGTTTTAAACCATAGCCATTATGGTGACATTAATACATTTCAGTTAAACTGGGTCATTAACACTTGATAAGGGAAAGAAAATACTATGTAAATTGAAGGAAGGCACTGGAGGACCTAATTAGGGTTTAATACAGAAGAATTGGGGGTGGGGCATAGGGAAGCATTGTGCATGGCAATGTCACTTTTGGCACTCTAGGAATTTCCTGGATCTCTGTGGTAAAGACCAGAGTTTGGGGAGAATTCCTAGAGCAGGAGTCTGCCACACAGTTTCCATAAGCCCCATGGCACCCACCAATACCTTTCCTGACCAAGTGTTTATAGAAAGTGGGTGGGACCATGTGCGCTTATTGTCTAGCAGGGCTTCTGATTGGCCACCGGATATTTGATTGGCTGTGCAGATTAAAATAATGTTTCGGTGATAGCTGTTACCACAGTGATGCTTTTAGTTTCTTTCCCAATGTATTTTAAGTTACTTGTCTTCTCCGTGTACTTGGTCTTCCTCTGTGTATACATGGCTCAGCCTCCTCCAGTGGCCATTTTGTGGTTGCACCCACCACTAGAGATGGGCACAAACCAGGAAAAAAGTGGTTTGTGTCAGTTCATGGCCGAGCCACAAACTGAACCAGGAAGTTTGTTTGCAAAATGATTTATGGTTTATGGCCCCGCAAACCCCATTGAAAGTGAGTGCAGCCTCCTTTTTAAAAATTATTTATAACTTTTAACTTTACAACATAAAAACAATACTACGCTTTATATTTTTGATACAAATATAATACATTTAAGAAACTCAACAATTGCTTCAGAATAGAATAACCATTCAAGTAACTAACTACAGAAATTACTGTCAATGATATATATATATTATTTTGTTTTTGTGCAGGTATTAGTATCCTATAAAATCTAGTCAAAAAGTTGTTATCTCTTTGTATCGCTGGGGTATTGAATGGGAAGTAGCTGTTGATTCAGAATTCAGTAGTTATTAAATTCAGAAAATTTAAGCGGGGTTTGCAGAAAGCCAAAAAAACAGCTGAGCGACAAGGAGCAGTCTGCTCCTCACCACTCAGTTGTTTCGGGCTGTCTTGTGCAGTCCCTTTAAACTTTAAAGAGACTGCACAAGATGACTAGAAAAATAGCTGAGCAGCAGGAGCTCATCCTGCTCTCACCACACAGCTATTTTTGAGGCTTTTGAGGGGACCAGAATGCAGGGGTTTAAAGGGAGTCCCTTAAACCCCTGCTTTCTGCTCTATCCATGAACCGCCATGAACTGCTTTAAAAGTTTGTGGAAGCTGATGATGGTAGACCCATCATGAACTTGGGTTCGCAAACCACGAACAGGGCAAAAATTGTGATGAATTTTGTTTTGAGGTTCGGTTCGTGCCCATCCCTACCCACCACCCTTTGTCAGAATTCCAAAGGTGACCGCAGACTCAAAAGGGTTGGGGACCCCCGTCTAACACTTTTCTCTCTGCCACTCCATTGAACAGGGGATGGGGAGCAGCAGTTGGGGGGGGGAGTTGCCCATACCAAACCTAGACCTGATTATAGTGAACCAAATAGTTGCTGCTTATGGTAGCAGCAAGCAAGCTATTAGCGTCTTGATGACCTGCAAAACGTTATATCCATACCCATAGTTTTTTGTTTGTTCAATCAGAAACATTCCAAACAATGTTACTGCTGCACCAGCTACAACAAAACCAACAACAAAATCAACCACAACAAAAGCTACAACAACAAAACCAACCACAACAAAAGCTACAACAACAAAACCAACAACAACAGAAGCTACGGCAACAAAACCAACAATAGAAAAACTGGAAGGTATGTACAATTTTCTGTCAAGGCATTTTCTTAGGATATTGAATCTGAACAGCTTTGAGGCTGTGGCCAGGAGGCTAAGGCAGAACAAGCTGAAGCTGAATCCGGGCAAGACAGAGGTAATGCTGGTCAGGAAGTGTGATATTCTAGAGGGTCTGAATCCACTTGTCCTAGATAGAGGAACTTTGGCTTTTTTAGAGCCAGTTAGGAGCTTGGGGGTGCTCAAGTTGGCATGGTGGCCAGGAGCACCTTCTGTCACCCAGTCTGCCCACACTGGTCTATGCTTCTGCAACCTCACGGATTACTGCAATACACTCTATATGGGGCTGCCCTTGAAGACAATCCGGAAACTACAAGTAGTCCAGTATGGGGCAGCCCAGCTATCATTAAGGGCTAGCTGCTGGGAACATGCATTGCCCACTTTGAAACGGTTACATTGGGCTGCCGGTCTGTCTCTTGAGTTCAATTCCGGGTGGCGGTTATGACCTTTAAAGCCTTTCATAACCTGATGCCTGCATATTTGAATGACTTGTCTCCTTCCATATGCCCCTATGTGCCAACTAAAGCGGTCCGGCTCCCATCTGTGTGCTATCCCACCACTTAGGGTGGCACGTCCAGCACTGACCAGAGCCTGGGCCTTTTCCGTCGTGGCTCCAGCTCTGTGGAATGGGTTTTCTGAAGAGCTGGGGGGCGCCTCCTTGGAGGTCTTCAGGAGGTACTGCAAGGCCTGCCTCTTTGCCAGGGCTTCTGAAGGGGTGTGGATAGCAGGCACCTTCTAAGGGGGCAAGGGGGGAGAGATTTGGGATTTGCTATTTTATTTTTGGTTTTACGTGAAAATGTGTGTAACTATTATCGTAAGCTGCTTTGAACCACTAGGGAAGGCGGGATATAAGTGTTTTAATGAACGAATAAATAAACCAGTGCCATTACATCTTGCCTTATTACACATAACTGTGTTCAAGCTAAGGAGAAGCTGCGCCTTACATGCAGGTGTATGTGACAAAGCCTCAATTTGTTTCTAATGAAAAGCAGCCTTTGGGTGCCTTGATCTTGATCAGAAGACCCTTGGAGGGGGGGTCCGCTGACCCCCAAAGCATTTTCTCTGATCAGAAAGCGAGTCCTGGCAAATCGACCACAGTCGTTTGATTCAGAGAGCCCACAGAGTATGCTCACTTCTATTTTTTGGTCTTTCTTACCCAAAATCTTTTTAAAAAACCCTCCTCCCACATGTACTCTCTTATCATCCCACGTTATTGCAGAGCTTTTTTTATTTGCAAGACTGTACATTATACCAGGGCTATTTTTGGGCAGGAACGCACAGGAACGGAGTTCCGGCTGGCTCCCAAGTTGGCCACGCCCAGCAGGAGCTCATTAGCATAATAGGCCACACCCAACAGCAGAAACTCATTAGGATTGGCTACATTAGGGGTGTGTGGCCTAACATGCAACGAGTTCCTGCTACAAAAAAAGCTCTGGGTTTTGACAACAAACAAGATAAACAGAATAACAAGAAAAAGGTGGGTGTGGCTGGATGACCACACTTCTGGTAACATGGGGGTGCGGCCTAATGTGCTAATGAGCTGTGCTGTCAGGGGTGTGGCCCAATATGCTAATGAGTTCCTGCTGTTGGGTGTGGCCTATTATGCTAATGAGTTCCTGCTGGGCTTTTTCTACAAAAAGAGCCCTGCGTTATACCTACAATGGTTTTGGCAAGGGAGATTTTTGAACAGGTCCTACACTGACACAATTTGCCCTCATGGCCTTAACAGGATTGATACATCCTTTCACGCTTTGCTGGAATGCAGATTTTTTTGAGATTACGAGCACATTGGCTCTGACAACAAGGTGCTTCACACCTAGACTTTTTGGACCAAAATTGGAAGGCACTCGGTAGCAGTATCTTTCAACTCGTGTGCGTCTTCATCTGACATAAGGGTAGATCCTACGAGGCCTCACATGAGATATTTTTCTTGTGTCTTTTGATTCCTTTTTTGAACACTCCTGTTTTGGTCATTTGTACCAAAGGAAGGTCCAATTGGGCTAAAAAAACACTAGGTCACAATTGTTTTCTAATCTGTGGAACATGGAGAACATATGTTGAATTATTGGGTGGGGGGGAGAAACTTGCCAAAGAACATGTGTTCATGAAAAACCTTTAATTTGAACAAGAACCTTGTTTTTCATTAGTGTTCGCAAGATAAATATCTTGTAAAATTATGACTGGTTTCAACAAAGTTCCCAGGAATATTAAGTTTGGGAAATGTTCTTTCATAGATCTGCTCCGAATTAAGTAGAAATAAAATAATTTGTTCTGCATATTCTATTTCACAGAATATGCAGAATAAATTATTTATTTAACTCATTTATCCTTTCTTTGAATTGTCTTTCTGTGGTGTGATGTACATGCGTTTTGAAACGATAATCCAATTTAATTCCCCATAAAATGTTGATAACTCAAGCTAAGTAATCTGGTCTAGATAATGGGTTGGATCCAGACTAAAATTTCCATTAGCAAAATGGAACTTTCCTGCCTCTCCCTTTCCACTGCAGCATATTGAGCGCCTTGAAATGCCACTCCTAGGGGGGCAGGGGACTTTGAGAAGGGATATCAGGGGGTCTGCAGTGGGAAGGGGGGGTCAGTGGAAATTGCCAGTTTCCCTGGATCCAAGCAATCGTCTTCATCCGGTATAATGGAGTCAATTGTTTTGCCAGTCAGCCGAGTCGGCCATTTTACTTGTTTTAACTCTTTAATTTTTACAAAGTCTTCTTTTCTATAAATTGTTCAGATCTTTGTTGAGTGCTGTTCTTCTGCATTAAATCTGACCGATCCCCCAGGTTACATGATGCATTAAATCAGGGGTTCCCAATGTGATCAGGCACCGTGATGCCTGCCAACAGCTTTCCTGGTACCACCAAGTGTCTTTAGAAAGTGGATGGGATCGAGTGGGGCTCCCGGCCAGCATGGTTTCTCATTGACCCTTAAGATTATTTCGTAGGGTAGTCATGTTAGTCTGCAGTAGAACAACTAGAATCGAGTCCAGTACTACCTTAGAGACCGACAAGATTCCCTGGGAATAAGTTTTTGAGATCAGGTGGTGCATTTGGGCTTCCTGTGTGCGTCTGTGGCTCTGCCTCCTGCAGCAGCCATTTTGTGACTGGCTCCACCTCCTATGGAGGCCATTTTGTTGTGCCCATTAAAGGTAAAGGTTTCCCTTGCTCGAAAGCCAGTCGAGTCCAACTCTAGGGGGTGACATTCATCTCTGTTTCCAAGCCGAAGGGCCAGCGCACTCCGAATTCCACAGATTCTCACAGGCTTACAAGGAAACTTACCTAGAAAAAAGATAATTTTAAAAATACAAGGAAATTAGTTGGATTTAAAAATACAAGGAAACTAGCGAGAAAAATGAAAGAGGAATAATTTTTAAACCGCCACAAGGGCACCTTTTCCCCCCCGGCAGGCCAGTTTTCTATGGGCAGGGAACTTTTTATGTGTATTCAGTAATCAACTGTAGGAGGTCTTGTGTGATGTAGAGCAGCCCAGCCACAGGCTTCCCTCCTCGTCTGTAAGAATTAGGCCTACGTGGGAGGAAAAGGTTGACATATGGCTGTTTGCACCATATACTTATTGAAGGAAGGAAGGAGCAGAAGTCGGTGAAACAAAAGGAGAAGCGCGATAACTAGCCAAGTTAAAAGCTGGCTCCCGCTTTATGTTTCACAGGTGGGACAATGAAATTACCGCTGTTTTGAAATGTTTAGTAATCTGTTAATGAATTTGGATTGCCTTAACTGCAGAGTGAGTAGACAAAACAGTGGTCCTGATGAAAACCAGTTTGGACAAGGATACGTATGTCTTACAGCTGATACAGCTCCATTTTTGTCCAATGCATATGTGCGTGTATGTTGGATTGGATTGGATTGGTTTGGATGGTGAATACTTCCAAAACTGAGATACACATACTGTAGAAAATTGCGACAGAGTGGGTTCAGCCAGGATGTGCTGAATTGCAACTCGGGTGTGTGTTGATTGACTTGCATGTTCCAGGGTGCAAAAATCCTCTGAAAGTCAACTCATGTTGACTTCAACAGATGAAAATGTTTGTGTTTAATCAGCGGTGCAAGTCCTAAGTGCACTCAGTCTGGATTTTATGTGTGGTTGTGGCTTATCTTCTTTTTTTTGCCAGAAACTATTGGCTTTCTTCTTCGAATCCTCCAGTAACTAGTCACTTCTTTTTCCTACAGTGGTGAAGCACGTGGGTGAAGTCCAGGTCACGGATATCACTGAAAACAGCGCTAAGCTGCGCTGGGTGGACCCCGAGCCTCAACACGCCGCTGTCTATGATATCACCATCACCTTGGCACATGATGACTCTTTAGTCCTGAAGCTCAACTTAACCGGCACTGAACGAGTCATTGGTGGCCTTGGGAGTGGACAGAAGTACCACGTCCTGGTCACGGGCTACCTCAATGCACAGGCCAGATCAACCTACAAAGGAACATTTAGCACAAGTGAGTGTGCTTTTGGTGTAAAGATTTGCAGCCACGTGAGCTGTGTGCAGGGACTGATGGGAATCGGCTCCCAGCTCAGCTGAAATGCCCGGAGATCAGCCTCTCCAAGCACTGTGTCCTTAGCAAAGGCCTGATTTGCGACCAGTTCAGGGGTTAATAAAGCCAAGCAGAAACCTCTTCCGTCTGTCTGCCTCCATGTTACCCTGATAAGGTCCTTTAGGAGGAGTCATGAGGGCCAAGCAGTTGAGGCTACAGTCCTCCAATATAGAAAAGTTCTATATCAGTCTTCCAACACAGATGGGACAGATCACACTACTATATATCTATACCAGCTAACTGTCATTGCTTCCCGCAAAGAATGCTAGAAACTGTAGTTTGGTGAGCGCCCTCAATAGGAAATAACCATTTTTTAAACCTGCAGTGTAGATTTCTCTTAGCTGACTTTCTGAAGCATGGAATTAGGGTTGCCAGCTCCCAGGTCCCGGCGGGGGTTCCCCTGCTTTGGGGGGCTCCAATCCACCAGCGGCCGGTGTGGGGGAGCCCCGCCCCCAAGAGCAGCCACCCCTCTCCCTCCCTCCTGAAAGATTTAAAGGGCCCTCCAGCTGATCGGCAGGCCATATGCTCCCCACTGATCAGCTGAAGCCCTTTAAATCTGGCAGGAGGGGGGGAGGGGTGGCCATTCTTGGGGGCAGGGCTTGGGGACATTCCCGCCCACCCCCAGAATGCCCCCCAAATCCCTCTGCCGGAGCGATGAGAAGGACCTGGCAACCCTACATAGAATTCAGCTGCAGAGAAACAGCTTCCAAGTAATTCTGGTAAACAGCAGTTCAGCCCTTACACCAGAGAAGCTCTAGGCAGTGGTGAATTTCTTATGAAATTGTGCTTCCTGAGAGCTTAGCTTTCCACAGGAGAATGAAGTGGCTCATGGATCCATGGAGCCAGTGTGATGGAGCGGTTCCAGTGTTAGTTCCAGTGGGGGGGAGGTGGGCCAGGTTTACATCCCCACTAAGCTATGAAGGTGTACTGGGTGAAACTGGGATAGCCATTTGTCTTTCATCCTAGCTTAACTTACAGGATAATATGGGAGGGACCCTGTGCAGTGCCCTGAGCTTATTGGAGGAAAGGACATGGAAAAAAAAATTGTAGATTGAAGTATTTGTAGCGTTTCTGACTAGGAACTGAAAAAAAAATACTCCATTGTATTTTGGCTGCCGTAGAATATAAGGTTCAACTGAATAGTTCATCAGACATCTGTTACTGATTTTCCCAGCTGCAAACCAAGACTCATTTGAAAATGTTGTGCCTTTATATAAGCAGAACCAGACCTGAGTGTTGCTGTGGGCTTTTTTCCCTTTTTTTTTTTTTTTGAGACTGCCCACATGAAAATGAAATCCCATTTGGCTATTGTTCTCCAGATTTTTATTCCATGTATATGAGGAAAAGGGCCTATTCCATCTCTTCTAAGAACAAGAGATCTTCTCGCACATTGCAGCTGTGGATTTCTAGTAGGGCATTTAAGTCTAAACGTACCTGTTTTAGGGCTTCGTTTCAGGCATTCCCCGTCTCCCTGAGTATTTTGCTCTTCCTTCCGCAGAGGCCATGCCCTTGCCCAAGTTGCCTTCACCCGCAGTAGCCCATCTGATGGTGAACACTGAGCCACTGGAAGAACCAATAACAGGTGAGCCCTCCGACGCCCAAGAGATGCCCTCCCCCAGTGTACGATAGTTAAGCTACTTCTGCCATGTTAAGCAGTGCTTCCAGATGTCTTAGTGCTCTTGCTTTTTTTAAAAAAGGTCAACACTTATTTTCTACGCATGAGTAAAATGTGTAAAAAAAAGTACTCTTTGCTCATGCATTGTTCCATTGCGCTATGACCCTGTGGAATAAGGGCAATTCCTTCAACTATGGGACTTCTGGCATTCAGAATTCTACAAGAGGGGGGACCTGCGAGGCTTCATGGGAGAGGGAAAATCTCATTCTTTCCTTCATTGGGTCTCCTCCTCTAGCTCCACCTCTTGTTGGCTTATCTTTCCTCCACCTAAACTCCACTTCTTCTCCTCCCACTGTCTTCCTTCCCATCAACCACCCTCCAAATCTCCCCCCCCCTTCTCACCCAAACGCCCAACTCTTTTTTCTTTCCCTGACCGACTGACCCACCCACAGTGTTTTCCTCAATGGCCAGCTCCCCCCACCCAACTCCATGGTTGTCATTTGGGGGTATTGCAGCTATCTCAGGGCATCTCTGCGTCTGCAGACATTTATTTCATATTTCCTCCTTATTTTAATTTGCAGAAATGTATACTTTAGCCTTATGTGTCCTCCCTTGAGGGTTTTTTGATCCACGTGAGGGGATCATACATATATAGCTATTGGATACATGTTGTTCAGCTTGATGAAACCAGTAGTGCCGCTGTAATTCTGAGCTATTCTCAGTTAAACAAGGTGGGGGGGTGTAAAATATATTGCTTTGGAGAAGAACACAGGAAGGATGTGGGGGCCACATTCTGACACTGGGAGGTTTCAGATATTCAAAGATAAGCTTGATGTCCCTGTGACTTGCACTTCCGCATTCAAAGGAAGTGGCCCGAGCTTCTCTTCCAGGGGGAGATGCATGCCTTCCAAATTCACATGGTGCCGCTGTTTTGCACATTGAATTGGGAGCATGCAAAAAATAAGCTCCCTTCCAGTTGTATTATGTTTTTTTTTTGAGACTGGTGGACCAGAAGTATGTACAGTACACCAAATGCACCCACACCATAGAGGGCTACTTGATGATCCTGGCCATTTTATTTCAATACCTTTCTTAGTCCTACCGTAGAATTTGCCTTTTTCACCACTTAGTTAGGTTCTTTTTGTCGAGTGTCCACCACAACCCAAAGATCGCTTTTCTCATCGGTCACTGCCAGTGAGGACTCATCAATGTAGATTTAAAGGGGGAAGGGGGGGTTGCCCCAGTATGTGTCACTTCTTACTTGCATGTGGAGATGTAAAATTTCTGGAAATTTTGAAGCCATGGGACAAAAAGTTTTCTTCTATTGGGGAGGGGAATGGAAATAGGGGGGGGACCGAAATATATGCAGTACTTACATTCCTGTCAAACCTAAACTTCCTTTACTGATTTAACAACGTAAAATGAATCATTTATGACTTCTGTCAGCAAATTAAATGGCACCATTTGGCATATTATGAAATGTTAAAGTATAACTATCTCCATTTCCAACAAAAAAAAAATTGCAGGGATGTCCAATGCTTGATGGAGAGTTGCAAACTACTGCACTCTGAGCTCCCATAGCTCATGTATCTTTAATTTTTGACATCTGAGAGATGGGGGGGGGCCAAAGTTGAAGGTAGAAAGTAAATTCCTCAGTAAACAAAAGAAACTGTATTCCTGAGACAGAAATTCCTTTTTTCTCCCCCCCCCCCCGGGCCCTCACATCCCTACTCAGACAGAGCCTCATTTGCCCTTGTTAGGAGTTCCTCACAATCAGCTTTGCTTCTCACCCTCATGATTAATTAGGAGTATTTGTCAACTTGGACACTTCACTTGCCTCCCACCCCAATTTTTAGATGTCTTCTGAACAAATTAAATAGCACTGGTTGCTATGCGTATCCC
Organism: Gekko japonicus; assembly: GCF_001447785.1. Taxonomy (NCBI): domain Eukaryota; kingdom Metazoa; phylum Chordata; class Lepidosauria; order Squamata; family Gekkonidae; genus Gekko; species Gekko japonicus. The sequence goes on from NW_015167601.1 coordinate 161,277, forward strand.
TGGGGGGACCCTCTTGCTTACTTCCCTCCATTTTGAGAACTGTCCGTTTTCTCCCACCCATTCCTTGATACAGTCTAGCCTATCGCTTGCTCATTCAAAAGAGGACATGTCTTTTTGTCCCATGATGACCACTAAATTCAGTTTGCAGGCCTCAGGACCAAACTAGACGTTTCAGCCTCCATGGATGCGGAAGCCATTTTAGAGCTGAACTTAGCCATTTAAAAATGCCACAAGGGCCCAGTCGCCCCTGGCACCTTTTCAAGTGCCAAAGCAGCCGTGAGAGGCCATAACACCGTAACATCTAGTGTGGCCCTGAGGCGACACAGAACTGTGTCTGAAAATTGTCGCTTCTGTAATCACTTTTGCACCTTCTGGGTGCCTCTTTCACAGTTCTAAGGATAAATTTACACAGGTCTTAAATATATTATATTATAGAATAGTTTCTATAATAAGCTAACATGTAACTAAGCCAAGCCTTAGGCTCTGAAGAAGACCCAAAAGACTGGCTGAGTCCTGTCAGTGGGGGGAAAAAAATCTGAAGAAAAACTGTCCGTTTTTGGGCTTTCAAATCAGATTCACGCACCTTCCTTCTTTAATGAGAGAAGGAGTGCCTTTCGCCTCTCCGGCCACTGCTTTGGAATTCAAAAGAAGGGAGGAGATCCCTCCTGGCCTGCCTTGATCCAGTCTCCCAGAATGGGGAGGAGAGCCCCAGGCCCCAGGCAGAAAGGCATCGCAGCTACAACCCCTGGCAACACTGGATTTTTATTCTGACAGCTGCCAAACCTCACATAACCCACTGGCTGGCATGGAGCTGACAATAAAATGTTTCCAGTGCCTATCGGCGGAATTGTCCTGCGGCTCACCAGGGCGTGAGGCGAAGTTTGTGTGTTAGTTCTTCATCCTGTTTCTGCTCTGTTGGCCTTGTGCTTAACCCAGGGGCATTAATGGTTTGTTCTGATGAACTGTTAATGTGGAATCACATGGGTTGACCTCAGTGATTAACACCACATGGATGATTAACACCTGTTATGAATGTGTGACAGTTGTGTTTATTAATGCCAATAGTCTCTTGTGATCCTTGTTTTAATAACCACAAAGGAGTGGAAGCTAAGGCCTGTAATTATAGAACTGTAACCTGCGGTGGCTCAAGTGGTTAAGACGCTGAACTGCAGACTGGAAGGTCGGTAGTTCAGCAGTTCGAGACCCGAGTGCTGCATGACGGGGTGAGCTCCCGTCTCTAGTTCCAGCTCCTGCCAACCTAGCAGTTCGAAAGCAAGAAATGGCAAGTAGATAAATAGGTACCACTTCGGTGGGAAGGTAACAGCGTTCCGTGCGCCTCGGTGTTTAGTCATGCCAGCCACATGGCCACGGAAACGTCTTTGGACAGCGCTGGCTCTTCGGCTTGGAAATGGAGATGAGCACCACATCCCTAGAGTCGGATTCGACTGACCTTCAGGCAAGGGAAACCTTTACCTAACGTTGCTTTTGATCTAGATGGCCCATGCTAGCCCAATCTCATCAGATCTTGGAAGCTAAGCAGGGTTAGCTTGTTGGTAATGGTTCCAGTTGTCATGTTGGCAGTACTGTTGTGTGGTCACCTTGATCGGCATCACACGGAACTCCTGTTTGTTTCAGATTTCAAAACCACAGATTGGCTTTTGGCTGTAAAGTTTTTATTCATTCCATTTCAGCACTTTTAGCCTTTAGCCAGTCAGCACAAGCTCCTTGTTCTCTTGGGTCTTGCAGGATTTCAGAAGTGTGTGCTGGCTTTCAGGTGATCCGTAAGCCCAGCTGGAATTTCAGACTTTCTCAAGGCCATAAATTGCTGGGAAGGAACATAACCTATGGGAACATTTGGAAGCTTTCCCTCCCACTACACTGACGTGCTGCTTTTAGTACACTCCATATACAGTTGACTTCAATGGACTCACCCAAGAGTAACACTGCATTGGATTGCACTGGTAGCTGTACAGAGCTGCTCAGCACCTTGGCTTTGAACACGATGTTCCTGGCTCAAGATAGTTCACTAACTCTTTTGTTGGGGGATGAAAGCTTGAAAATGTAAAGATGTTCCAGAGCTAAAAGACCAAAATGAAGCACCCCATTACATTCACTTTGGCAAAGATGTTTTTCCTCAGAACCTGGCAGACTTTACATGTAACTTCACATACAACAGGCACATAATTGAAGCTGGTTTCTTGGTGGTTTTGTGATGGGGGTTGTATGTTTGTTGGGCCTGTCGCTTCTGTTTTATGTTTTGTTTTTCCAGTGTGCCATTCCTGGGTGCGATCAGAGTCTCTTTTGTGTTTGCCTTGTTCCGTGTGGGCACCATTGTCCACGATCCTTTTCTCATCTTTCTCGATGTAGCTAACAAACTACTGAGCCCGGTCTGTAAAAGTTCCATCTTGTCTTAATGTATAACTCCTTGTTTGCTGTTCAGTTGTGTTTCACAAGGCATGTAAGAACATATATATCAGTGTAACTTATAGTAGGTCCTCACAGGACAACGCAGATAATACTGGAAACAGAAACTGGCTCCTCTTGTAGAATAGCCTGAATTATTCAGTTTCTCTTCAGTTTCTCTTCTCTTATGCTCTGAGAAGAAAGGAGGGGGGAAACTTAACCCCAAAGAACTTAATCAAGAACCAAAAGGGTTAGTTGCGCACCAATATAGGGCCAGATACAGAGAGGGGAAGGGAAAGGAGATCGTAAGCTGCTCTGAGACTCCTTCGGGTAGTGAAGGGCAGGGTATAAATCCAATATCTTCTTCAAATACTAAAAACTATGTGTGTAACCTAAATATTATCAAAAATATATGCATTTATTATCAAAAACATTTATGGCCCCAACTGTAGCCTCATTACAGCATAAAAATGCAATGTATACAAAAGGGAGCGAATGTGACACGATGCCTTTGTGCCCAAATTGGCCTTCTTCAGTGGTCAAACAGTTTCTATACATAAAGACTCATGATACAATGGTAAAACAATATACAAGTTGATATAGGGCCAAGAAAGGAGATTGACAATCAAGAATAGATTACACAAGGCAAAAGAATGTTTGTGAGGCCTCGTTGAGTCTGGCCTTGTGCCTCAGTCAATTGCATAAATGCTAGGCTTCCCAAGTCCCCCTGGAGGGCGGGGAAACCCCCGCCCCAGAGGCCCGTTCCTCGGCGGCGCCGGATCAGTCCCCGGGGGGAACTCATCCGCGACGTGCGCATCACCTGGAAGTGACACAACCACACCGGGCACGCTGGGGGCCGGGCCACGGCCATCCGAGGGACAACTCTATGGTTTTCCCTCGTATGGCCATGCCCGCGACCCCAGCGTGCCTGGCGTCGTCACGTCCCTTCCGGGTGACGTGCATGCGGCGCGCGCACACACCAGACGCCCCCTGCTCCTGGCGAAGATCGACTTGGCAACCCTAATACATGCTGAGTGATGTTTCTTATTGTACGTCTTCCAGTGTTGGTCCGGAGAGTACAGGTGCAAACCTGCTGATCAGAGCCAGTGTTCCATAGATAATGTGTGGTGCTTACGGCCCAGTCCATAATTGCCAGCAATATTGGAGGATAGGGCTGCCCTCCAGGTGGTGGCTGGAGATCTTCCGCTATTACAACTGATCTCCAGGTGAGAGAGATCAGTTCACCTGGAGAAAATGGCTGCTTTGGAAGTTGGACTCTGTGGCGTTATGCCCCAACCCCCGCCCTCCTCAGGCTCCACCCCCAAAATCTCCAGGTATTTCCCAACCTGGAGCTGTCAGCCCTATTGGAGGATGGGAATTAAGAGAGGAAGAGAAGCTGATCCGGGTGGTTGTACATGTTTTGTTTCCGTGCAGAAACACAAAACTGCGCATGGGAACTATACATGTCATTGCCACGATAAGTGTGAGGTAAAATCTGCAGGGAGGGGGGAAAGAAACATGCTTATGGGTGGCAAAGTAACAATGTTGTTTTTGTAATTTGGGAAACCACCCATATATTTCATTTGGGCTGTGAAATTTGACACCTACACCGGTCTTGCATTTTCCCCACCACTATGCTTTGTTTTATGCCTCTGACTGCTACACTGCACTGGGATTGGCTGAAGACTCCCAGAGGCATGTACAAGCCTAGCACTTTACAGCAAACTTATGGCTTAAAAACAAGTCCCGGAATAAAATATTAAAGACGCATGCGTTGGCTGCTTGGCATGTAAATAATTTCATTGGGAATGAGTGCACAATTATTACTTCGGTAAAGGAAGGTGCCAAAAGACCAAGGGTCATTCATATCGAGCTTTGTTTCATTTGTGCTGTTGAGAAATGCTGCTCCCTCTCTATTTCTCACTCATTTAACTCCTATTTTTTACCCCCCAAATTTGCTTTCTATGCTTTTTTTTCCAGCTTTTAACCTTTTCCAGACTCATTTAACATTTGCGCCTTTTGAAATTCAAATTTGACAGATCCTTGCTTGCTGGATCTTGACATGGGGACACAGTGCAAGGAATATCAGGTTAAGTGGTTCTTTGACTACAAAAACAAGATCTGCACCCAGGTTTGGTATGGTGGGTGTGGCGGGAACGCCAATAGATTTGAGACAGAAGCTGACTGCGTTAGCAGATGCTTGAAGCCATGTAAGTACCCGTACGGGGCAGGGCGGGGTAACAATTTTGCACTTTAAAATATTTGTCAAGCAAACTTTAGTCACAGAAGGGGGAAAAGAAACAGTTGAAAAACAAACGCCACACCCTTTTTCTCTCTCTGCAGCTGAGGAGAGAACCGTGCCACTTCCTGTCCTTGAGAAAAATCACCTGTCAGGTAAAGTCAGAAGTGGAGAGGTCATTCGCCTTTGGCCATTCGCCTGTCTACTGAATGTGTCTGTTGCACACACACAAATCGCTTCCTTGATGCTTTGCTGCCTTTCTCGGTGCGTTCCCTGCCTGGCCGTCTCCATCTGCATGCTTCTTGTCACACCTAGAAAAGAAGAGTGGGTTGAAAGACACCACAGAACAGAGCGGCCCTTCGTTCTCTCCCGTGTGCCCGGAAAGCAGCCTCCATATTTGGAACTCTGCTTCCTCCTTTTTGGAAGGCTGGGATAATATCTGATTCTACAAGGGAAATGGGGCTTTCCAGGCTTTGGGGGTTGGGGAGGAAACAGGGTCTTAAGGATTTCCCTTGATCTCTTTTTTTTCTTGACCACTCTTTTTTTGGGGAGGGGGTCTTGTTTCTTTGCTGTATCTTTTCTCCTGTCGATAATGGACACTCATTCCCTCCTATCACAGGACCAGGGGCCACTGGAGTGGGAGGAATCAGCCACAGCGCCCCTTTAGAGCATCCTGAATAGCTCAGACTAGCCCAGGCTCATCAGAGCATGGAAGCTAAGCAGGGTTGGCCGTGGTTAGTGTTTGGATGGGAGCCCTCCAAGGAAGACCGGGGTTGCTATGCAGAGGAAGGCAAGGGCAAACCACCTCTGCTCGACTTGATGGCACAATTATGAGGGGGGAAGCCTGTGGCTCAGTGGTAGAGCATCTGCTTGGCATGCAGAAGGTCCCATGTTCAGTCCCCAGCATCTCTAGTTAAAAAGACCAGCAAGTAAGTGAGGTGAAACTAGACCTCTGTCTGACAACCTGGACGGTGGCTGCCAGTCTAAGTAGACAATACTGACCTTGATGGACCAATGATCTGTTTCAATATAAGGCAGCTTCATGTGTTTCCATGGGCTGCCAATTACTTTGCCCCCCATTCCCTTTTCTGCTCCCGCCTGCTTTACCCACTTTCCTAGAACAGTTCAGGGGGAAATTCACTCTCTGTTCTTCAGTTTGGTGTAGTGGTTAAGTGCGCTGACTCTAATCTGGGAGAACCGGGTTTGATTCCCCACTCCTCCACTTGCCCCTGCTGATGTGACCTTGGGTCAGTCACAAGCTCTGGCACAGCTGTCCTTGAAAAAGAGCAGTTTGTGTCAGAGCTCTCTCAGCCCCACCCACCTCACAGGGTGTCTGTTGTGGGGAGGGGGAAAGGAAAGGAGTTTGTAAGCCGCTCTGAGACTCCAAGTGAAGGGCGGGGTATAAATCCAATCTCCTCCTCCTCCTCCTCCTCCTCCTCCTCTTCTTCTTCTTCTTCTTCTTCTTCTTCTTCTTCTTCTTCTTCTTCTTCTTCTTCTTCTGCGCTTCTATAGATGAAATGCAATAGAAAGTAGTGCTCTTTGGGTGCATTGGAACTGTTAATTTCATAGCTGGGATGTGGAACTGGGATCCTAGCCGCGGCTGCCGGACTTCTCAAATTCCAAGATATTTGGAGGTTTCCTGGATGACGTTACCATAGAGATTAGGAGCGAAAAAACTTTATTTAGAGCAAAGGAAAAAGGAGTGAAGCCTTTTTCTGTCTGAACAGCTGCAGCCAAGCTATCAACATGCAAAGGTTTCAAGGACTGTGGCTAACACCTCCGTGAAGGTATCTGTACATATATCTGCCTCCAAAGGAAAGAAGAAGCAACGAGCATGAAGCCAATCTTCCCAGTGCCCAAAGAAGCCTGGTAGATATGTCCAGCACTTGATGAGCAACCGGTGCTTGTCACTCATAAATGTCTGAGTCGATTCCCCAGAAACAGGCTCTAATATTGACTCAGGAGGCCAAGGAAGGTCACATTGCCCCCTTCCGCATTTGCCTGCCGCTCTGGATTTCTTCAGTGTTCAAGTCAAGGGAATTTAAGTCCAGGGCAAAACAGCATCCAAATAACCTGCGGTAACAGCAGGCTGAAACCAGGCTGACCACTGAAGGGAAATAATGCAATGCAGAAGGGGGGGGGGACAGAGCATAAAAAGAAGGTTGAACTCAGTTTTAGTGCAGAAGGGAGGGGGGGGGAACCTGGATTAAAAAAGAAGGCCGAATTTGATTTCAGTGCAGAATTGCTTGGAGGACACCGCGATGAACATGGATTAAAAGGAGAGAGCAGAAAGGGCCGATGTCTCCCCCAGAGTCCTGAGAAGTACCCAAGGCATCTCTTGGACATCAGAGTGACAGAGTGCCTCCACTTCACAGCAGACCACTCCGTTTATTTGACAGTGCCAAAGGAGACAAGATCAGGGCTTTTTTTTGTAGATAAAGCCCAGCAGGAACTCATTAGCATAATAGGCCACACCCAACAACAGAAACTCATTAGCATATTAGGCCACACCCTGACAGCACAGCTCATTGGCATATTAGGCCACACCCCCATGTTACCAGAAGTGTGGTCATCCAGCCACACCCACCTTTTGCTTCTTATTCTGTTTACCTTGTTTGTTGTCAAAACCCAGGGCCTTTTTTTGTAGCAGGAACTCCTTTGCATGTTAGGCCACACACCCCTAATGTAGCCAATTCTAATGAATTCCTGTTGTTGGGTGTGGCCTCTTATGCTAATGAGTTCCTGCTGGGCGTGGCCAACTTGGGAGCCAGCCGGAACTCCGTTCCTGCCCAAAAATAGCCCTGGATGAGATTAATGTGCATGACATAGCAATGAACTTCCATTGGATACCCTGTCTCAGAGTGTTTGCAAAGATCCTTGTGTGGCACTGCTGTCTTAGTGAGCTTCCAGACAAGCCTTTTTTGCCTGTTCCTGTTATTGTCTGCTTACTTGTTCGTTACTGAGAATCCAGGTAACATCCCTCCCGTCCCAGCCTGGTGGCTTCAGCTCCCTCCCTCCCTCCCTCAGCGCAGTCAAGCCTCTACTTCATAGCCGGACATCCACTGCACATCCTTCACTCCCACTGCAAGCCGAAGAAGCGTGCCTGCACTTTACTGGATGCATTTATATAGCCCCAGTCACACGGAGCATTAGGCATACTAGAGAGACGGAAGATTTTCCGGGCGCGATCTCACCGCCACATCTGGGAAGCGTAGAGCTCCTGTGGCTCACCCAAGGCTTCACTCCGAAGATGCGCAGTTAAAAACTAGTACCTCCGAGGTACTAGTTTCCGGAAACCGCAGGGCAAGGGCGGGCGTCAGATCACGTTTCCGGTGTTAGCTCGTGGCATCCGGCGCCCGCCCATGTCCCGTCACGAAAACTTTTTTTTTGTCAAGTCTCCACGGGTGCGCACAAGCACCCAACGGCGCATGCGAACACTTGGGTTATATTGTCTGCTTACTTGTTCGTTACTGAGAATCCAGGTAACATCCCTCCCGTCCCAGCCTGGTGGCTTCAGCTCCCTCCCTCCCTCCCTCAGCGCAGTCAAGCCTCTACTTCAGAGCCAGACATCCACTGCACATCCTTCACTCCCACTGCAAGCCAAAGAAGCATGCCTGCAGTTTACTGGATGCATTTATATGACATCTTTATTTGATGCATTTATATATCACCTTTTGGCTGTTGTGTTCAAAGCAATTTACAATTCAGAATGAAGTAAAAGTATAGTTAAGGTAGTTTTTTAAGCATCATAAGCTGCTTTGAGGATTTTATAGTTAGAAGGCAGGACATCTGTGCAATAAATAGCTGTCTCTATGGTAATGATGGGCACAACACAAAAGGAGTGGAACAGAAAGGGGGAAAGAGAAATTGGAAAACTCAGGTGGAAGAGCAACTGACCTATAACAACCAGATGGAGTGGCCGTTGCAGAAGATCATTTGGAGTTCTTTGTATCATACAATAATTCAACTAAGTCTTGCAGTTTTTCTAAGAGCAGTTGTGGTACACCTTCTGGTCCCTGTGGTGGTGATTGGTCAGATTCTGCCAGCACAATGTATTTGGGGATCTTAATTTTGCATTTCCCTGTGCACTTTTTTTCTGAAGTTTCCATTAAGCTGGAGTTGGAAGGAGGAGAAACCATGTGAAGCCTGCCCAGTCACTTTCCCTTTCCGCACTGGCATCCATTAATCTGGGGCCAGGCATCGCTGAGATGCTCTTGATCATTGTAGGACACTCTCCTCAGATACTTCTGTGTTATGCACGCCATGGATGTTCATTGTGCCTAACATTAGCGATTAAGCTGGAGCACATTTCTCAGGATGTTGGAAGAAAGAGCAAGGCCACACATTCCCACAAAGAGGTAGCTGGAAGGAGGAGAATAAATAAGTGTCATAGTAGCAAAACTGGCAGTGGAAAGGCCATCCCGCAAAGAGGGAGTTGGAAGGAGGAGGAGGGTACAGGCGGAGCCTGTTAGTCACTTTTCCCTTCTGCACTGGCATCCATTTATCTGTGGCCAGGCATGGCTGAGATGCGCTTGATCTCTGTAGGACCACTCTCCTTAGATATTTCTCTGTTACGCACACCACGGATGTTCATTGTGCAAAGCATTAGTGGCTAAGGGCTCGTTTTGAGAAGGGAGAGTGGGTATCCACACTAGCCCTGGAAACAAGTCACCCTGACTGCATGTACAATCCATCTACACTGCACGTCTGGTTTTTCTTGGTATGTCTGTGGAATAATTCTCAAGTTACACCCAGTGATGCAATGCATGTACAGCCGAACGGTGTGATTTAAACCCCACATTTATGCCGGTGCTCGTGCTAGTCCCTGCTTTCACTTGTAAAGTGAACGCATGTTCAGTGTTCCCTCTGAGCTGAGTTAGTGTGAGCTAGCTCACAGTTTTATAGCCTCTGGCTCACACATTTTTGTCTTCGCTCAGGAAGGATGGCTCCAGAGAAAACTAATTTATGCAGTAGCCCAATCGTTCGCTCACAACTTTCATACCAGTAGCTCACAAAGTAGAATTTTTGCTCACGAGACTCCGCAGCTTAGAGGGAACTTTGCACATGTTGGCTCTTGCATACAAACAGATGCATGCACATATATGCAGGATTCATGTGCGTCAACATGTAAACAGAACGAGGCTTCTGACTTGGGCCTAAGCCTCTTGAACACAGTGAGATTTCCTATCTAAATAGACATAGGAGAAGGCTACATACGACGGAGCTTCAGGTGGGTTGGTTTGCCTCCTAAGAGAGAGAAGGACTAGCTGCAAAGCCAGCTTCTAGTGCCTAGCCCTGACAAATATTAGGCCTCTTTGGCATTACAGATTACAGTTCTAGTGGGCGAGAGGGAGATGGTTCCAGCCAGTCTTTCCAGTTGGCTTATTTTGTATGCTGCCTCAGGCAGTTTCCTTAGAGCAGCAGCATAGAAAAATGTCCCAAATAAATGTGGGTCAGATGAAGGGTGTGGGGGGATGATACGTGTGGCCCCCTGTCAGCCTCATCAACCTTTAGCTGCTCTGCAATACATTCCGGTATCCCAGCCTACACAGATGGTCAGCTAACCACAGATTATTGAGTTTAACCAGCAATTGGAAATTCACAGCGAACCAGTAAACTGTGGACTTTTATTGAAGAATAAGAATTATTTATTCCAAAAGATGGTAGAGATATCCAAAAAGGCTTCAGTAAGGAACTTTCCTTTTACGTCTTTGAACAATTTAATGTCGGTAAGGGGGAAATTAAGGCACAGTAGAGGCATAATTCCTTTGCAGGGACTTAACAACAGAACTATGAAGTTCTCTTCACTCCTGGGTTTGAATGCTCCTAATTAGGCAGCACGCTCTACACTGAAGTAACTGGTCTCAACGTTTACAGGACAGAAAGTGCTTCTCAGGAGGAAGTTATCCAGGAGAAAATTATCCAGAAGGAAATTGGAAAAAACAGCAAAAAGGATAGGAAGAGCAGGTAGGAGAAAACAAAAGAAACCAGAAGTTAACAGGATTCAGGAAAGTGTATGTTGTCTCCCGCACAAGAGCCAGTTGCAAAACAGGATCCCTGAAGAATGGTGCCTTAGTTGTACAGTACATCCTTTGCATGCTGAAAGTTTCCAGTTAAAACTGTGGATTTCCAGCTTAAAAGGCTGCAGCTGCTAGGATGATAGAAAAGAGCCTGAAAAACTGCAGCCAGTCAGAGCAGACTAGCGTGGTCGAGGTGGAGCGATTTTTTGGTGTGGAATAAGGCAGCTTCGTATTTTCGTAGATTATCCCTTACCTGAATACATGTACAAGAACTACGGAAAGTACAACGTTGTCCCGAAGTTCAAGTCACCAATTAAGAAATTACAAGGGGCAGAATTTTGAGTCTGTCTTCACTGAGAAAAGCAGGCATCTGGTTAAGGCCGCGGATGTTGACTGTACGGAATAACCGCCACGGGTATCTAAAGCACACGCCTGTCTCAAGGAAACGATTGCTAGCCCAATTTCTGTGTGATTAAAAATAGTCGTTCCTTAGGACTGAACACCTGGCTAGGCCCGGCAAGCCATGAAATTAAATGTTCCGCTCAGCTTAAAGAATAAACAGTCCTGAAGTATAGAGGGATAGGACAGCAAGTGTCGAAAGGGCCTCAAGAAGTTCATTCAGTGGAATAGGGAAAACATGCAAAAATGGGACAACGGTGAGTCACCAGCTGAATTCTACTTGGTTGTCTGGCTCTGCTGGGGTCTGAGTCGAGAGCGGTCTCACCCTCCCAGGCATGCCTTTTGAATGCCTCCCCAAAGCAGGGCCAACCCTGGGCTCATCCAACTCTCCCTCCCCAGCCCAGTCCTGGGGAGTGACAGGCCTCTGGGCCAATGGATCTTGCCTTGGATTGGTGAGCTCACTGGATCTTCCCCCTGGAGGTCTTTGAAGAGCCAGCTGCCACACCCAGCCTCCTTTAAGAAGGTCAGTGCTGCCTGCTCTCCCTGCCCATTTGTCCGAGCCCCTCTGGGTCTCAGTGCCCAGGGCCACCTCTGGTAGAAACTTGGATGGGTTGGCTTCTGCTCCTGAGCATGCTGCTGAGAGCCGGCTGGGCTCCTTCAAGCGGGCTGACTCCTGAGTAGACTGCATCAAGGCCATGTCCTGTTGTGACCTGATAGACAATTTCCCCAGTCTTGAGGCTTGCTGATACAGCACACAGGGGCAGGGGTGTTGACCTTAGTGTATCCTGGACTTTTCTGTCAGTAAATCTGATGGGAATAAAGAGTAGGAGAAGGCTGGATTTCTCCTGCCTTGGAGCCTGTCAGAAACAGAAGAAGTTGGTGACTAACAGTGCAGTCATAAGGACGCAGTCCTAACAATAAGCCTTATCGAGTAGCGTTGAGAACATCCAGTTAAGGCCCCATTTCTCCATGCAAGCGTCTCTTTATTTTTCCCCCTTTCCTTTTCCCACCTACTTCTTTTACAGTACTTAATTACTTCTTCACTCACAGTGACTGTGGAATTCCTGGAAGATACCTATCAGTTCTTGTTCCTCTCTCTCTGTGTATATTAAATAACCTCAAGTACTGCTTTTCCCCCCCCCTTTGCAGCCAAAGCTTGTTGCTTGTTAACATTTCCCTTTTATTTTTCATGATCAAAATTTTGTAATTGCCTTTGAAGAATTTCTGTCTCGTGTTCCGCTTCAGCAATCTGTTCCATGTGCTGGAATTCTGATACGTGCATGGGGGGCTTGCTTACTTCCCATTCATGCCACAAAGGGAGCTGAAGCGTGTTTCCCTTGGAAGCACACCTCAGCTCCATCCATTAAATGAGTGAGGACTCCAGTGTGCTCATGAGACCAGTGCTGAACAATGGCTAGATTGCAGCTACAGAGTTCTGGTCTCGTATCTGTGGCACGTACTTACAAAACTGTATACTGCATTTGCTGTATTTGTGTGTTCGTTTTGTATCCTTTGACCTCTGAGGATATTTATTTACTTATTTATGCTTGCTGTTTTGGAACTAAATGTTTCCCATCATTTTACATTTTATTTATCCATTCGTTCACTTACAGATTTCTCCTTTCATTAGAAAACTGCTCATAAGATGGTCATATTTGGGCGGACCAACAGGATAACCAGTCTACACTGAATTTTCTTTTTAACCAGGTTCCGTCTGCAATTTCATTGGCCGTTCAGGCAGACATCTTTCCTTGGATTGTGCCGATAGCCCAATTACTATTTTTTAATCTCTTTATACTTGGCAGTTTATTCCACCATTCCACTCCAGTAGTTTACTCCACTTAGCACTTTATTCCATCATTCCACTCTATAGGACCCTCCATTGTTGCTTAAAGCTGTTCACCAACTATAATAGAAACGGGGCGACAGATAGACATTCTGTGAGGGGAGACCCTTTTCGATGCATTTTGCTGGCAGTCCGTTTTGCAGTAAACCCTTCCAAGTTGTTACGATGGTGGTGAATCTGATCTGCGTAAGACTAGCCTGGGACGTTTTCTGCAGTGTCAGGTCACCCCCTGCCTGCTGTTCTGTTCATCCGCTCTCTGAACTGGCTTGAAAGAAAGGGGTAGGGAAACAACAGCACAAGAGAACCAGGACTGAGGCTCACATGTCACCATGTCTCTTAACCCAGTCCTGCAAACCATTTAATAACATTACTGCTGCTATTATTATTTATAAATGGAGGGATTTTTATTGGCCAAGGAAAGGTTGGTAGCCGTAGGGCAGGATTCGGCCTAGGACAGAGCCCTACTATTAACTCGTGACAGATGAAAAGGCAAGGGAGATAGTTAAGAGTGGCCGTGGATGAAGACTGAGGATGAATCCAAGAAGACAAAGGGGACAGTAATTTTACACCATCGTTGTGGCTATAAAAGCGTGTAGGCCAGCAGAGCTGTTCCATGCGGTCAGCAGGAGGACGTAGACTGCTTGTCTCCATTTTGCTTGACACTTTGCAGATAAAAATCCTTGCATCTGTTGCAACTTGGGACAGATGGTTGCCTGGGTGTTAACTTGTCCGGCTGTTTGGGGTGCTTTTCAGTTTATTTGGTCTACTAAGAACGTCAATATGGTCGTTAGGTGTTCAAGGGCTACTGTTTTGCTTCTGTGACTGTTGTCCTTCCTGGTTGGTTTTTATCTGCCATGAGAGGGGGCGGGGCTGGATGGCAGGATCCAAGAGGTGGTTAATTCCTCCTTTAGAAAGCTACCCTGGACCCAGGATCGTTGAATAATTATTGACCGGTCTCGAATGCACCATTCTTGAGCAAATGTATCATTCTTGAGTGGTTTAATGGCTGGTGGCTGGACAACTTCTAGGATACCTGAAGGAAGTAGATGGCTTAGATCCTTTCCAGTACAGTTAAGGGACTGAATCCGTCTGTCGTCTTAATGGACGACCTGTGTCAGGAGAGGATTTCTGGTATGCTGAATCTGTTTGGACTCTTTGGGGACATCTGTGTATTCTTCATCCCGCCAGAGTTTTCTTCTACGTGAGAGTATTCACTGACTTCACTGAAAATCTTTTCTCTTGCCTTGATTTCCATCTCACCTCAGATGTTCTGATTCTTTTCCCATAACCCATTGCCAAGGGGTATTCACTTCTGTGTCGGCAGTACTATACTCTCAAGGAAAATATTGGAATCCCATGTTGCAAGATACTGTATAAAAAAAAAAGGATTTTTAAGAATTGTAGCCATTATAGTACTAACTCGTTTTCTGAATTTGAGGAACTGACTAGGGTTGCCAGCCCCCCGGTCCCAGTGGGGGACCCCTCAGTTTCAGGGGCTTCTCCCTGCCATGGACCAGCTGGTTGGCAGGGGAAGACCTCACCCCTAAATGACGTCTCTCACGATGACATCATCCAGAAGTGATATCATTGGCATCGGGGACGTCACAGGGGGACGCTCTGGTTTTTGGGCAAACTCTATGGTTTAAGGCCAATTTTACCATAGAGTTTGCCCCAAACCCAGAGCATCCCCTGCATAATGTCCCGTACGCGATGGCATCACTTCCAGGTACCATCATTGCATTGGAGATGTCACGTGACAACTCTGCCCACCCCCGGAATGCCCCCCGAATCCCCCCGCCAGAGCGGCGAGGGTACCTGGCAACCCTAGAACTGACATTGTATCTTACAGTCCTTGCAGTAACCAACAGAGTGGCCAGGGCAGGTGACCAGCTCTCCATATGTAAAGTAAGAATAAGTGATGGGGAAGGCTTAATTGTCCACCGCCACCTTCCCTTCACTCCCCTATCCTATAATCACCATTTCCTTTCCATCTTCCGTCACCAATCTAGACACATAGTCTTGTGCACGCACACAAAAAGCCTGTACGTTTTCTCTCTTCAAATGTTGTACTGGTGGTTAGGAGAAGAAAAAAAACTCTTTAATAAAGTTCAAATGAAAGAAGATAACGAGACCGGCACAAAGCGGAGGTGCAGCGTGGGGGAACGGCCCATGAGACAGAGGAAGTAGAAACAGAGAGCCCAGAAGGCAGAGTGATTGAAACACAAAGGGGGAGCCAGTAGGCACTCAGCTGAGAAGTAAGGCCCCAAGGGCAAGATAGAGATGGAGAAGATGCAGAGAACTAAGGACAGGAAAAGTGAGTGAGTGGATGAAAACTTTCTTGTAAACAATATTGATTTGACCTACCCAACTAAATTGGGTAGACATGGGTATCCTAATAGAAAAAGGGAATGAAAGAATTTCCTCCCCTTCTTTGGCTGGCAAATACAACTGCAGTATCCCCAGTTACTGAGAGGTGCCCTACTAGCACACAGTGCCAACAGCAAGGGAGCCAGTTTGGTGTAGTGGTTAAGAGCATGGACTCTAATCTGGGAGAACCGGGTTTGATTCCCCACTCCTCCACATGCAGCTGCAGGTGTGACCTTGGGTCAGACACAAGTCTTCTCAGAGCTGTCCTCTCAAGAGCAGTCCTCGAAAGAGTTCTCTCAGCCCCACCTACCTCAGTCACAGGGTGCCTGTTGTGGGGAGGGGAAGGGAAAGGAGACTCTAAACCACTCGGAGACTCGGACTGAAAGGCGGGGTATAAATCTAATCTCCTCCTCCTCTTCTTCTATCTGGGTCACTGAAAAGTGCAGAAAACTAGAAGAAGCCACACCTTGCAGAAAGGAAAGACTCCCAGCTGTCGAGTGCAGGCTCACCCTGTTTTCCAGAGAGTTTGTACCCCTTGGCCGCTGCAGTCTCTGAGGGAGGAGCAGCAGCAAAGGCAGAAAGAGATGGGAGAGTGCAGAGGAGATATTGAGAAAACAGCCATCCCCCATCTTCCTCCTCTTCTCTGTACTGTGTTCATCGATTTGGGGAGCTGCCTTAGGTTGCCATGTGGTATCAGATCCCCCCCCTCCCTCCTTCCCTCCCTTCCTCCCTCCCTCCCTCCCTCCCCTCC
>NW_015167601.1:177499-184551 GCF_001447785.1 Gekko japonicus
CTTCCTTCCTTCCTTCCTTCCTTCCTTCCTTCCTTCCTTCCTTCCTTCCTTCCTTCTCTCGCTGTACAACAGGCACTGCTTATTTGTATTTGGCTTTAAAGTTAATTTGGTGGTACACAAACCTTAAGGAAGGCCCCACCCTTTCTACATTTGATCAGGCTTCACAAAGGCTCTGTGTTAGTAGCTCCTGCAGTAACCTTGGGTCCATTGATGATTAAGTAGGGCAATTTCTGTGTTGAATGTACAGATCGGTTGTCCTTTAATCCTGCATGCTGCACATCGTGAAACTCAATGCAAAATTTTACTGATCTGCCACCATTCTAGTGAGCATGTTCCCCTTCAAAGGGAAAACTGTCCCTTCTTACTCCGTTGAGCATCTCTAAACATACAGGGGGAAGGAGATCTGCAAGAAACGTACGAGTCTTTGCGTTATTCAGTCAAGGTGATGTTTTATTTGTCACTTAATTTACAGTTGAAAGTATTTGCAACTTGAAAAAAGAAGAAGGGACCTGCAGGAATTTTATCCTAAAATGGTATTATGACACAGTGACGAAAAGTTGTGCTAGATTCTGGTACGGTGGCTGTGGTGGAAATGACAACAGATTTAATACACAGAATGAATGTGAAATCACCTGCTTTTCAGGTAAGTGGTGGCATCTTTGCTGCATGACTTCATTTCAAAGAGTGAGCAATGAGTAGGGATGTGAAATGTTTATTTAAAACTCGGCTATCCTGCCTTTCTCCACCTGAAAGGAGACTGTTTATCGAAACCCATTTCAGTCCAAATTGGGGGTTGGGGCGGAGGCAGAAACAACCTTGGTCACTCTGATGATATTTGCTGAGAGAGTGGGAGGCAGGATCACACAACATTTCAGAGGCCAGCTCAGAGGATTTCTGTTTCAGCTCATAACCAAGCTTCCATAGGAAACAATGGAGTATGGGGCACCTCCTTCTGAGGGCCATAGAATTGGACCCCCTGGTCCAAACATTTTGAAACTTGGAAGGGTGTTTGAGGAGAGGCTCAAGCAGCTATGCTGCAAATTTGGTGCATCCACCTCATAAAACATCCCCCCGAGCCCCAGATACTCCTGGATCGATTCTCCATTATAGCCTATGGGGCCCATTGACTATAATGGTCCCCATAGGCTATAATGGAGCCAGGAAAAAAGGATTTTTTTATTGCACATCCCTATTATGCTTTTCAGTATGATTTGTAAGCTGCCTTGAGTCACAGGGAAAAGTGGGATATAAGTATTTGAATAAATAAATAGTTGGGGCAGGTTGATAACATTTAAGCAACTGTGTGCTAGGTTAGGGAGCGCTTTAACAGTGATTGTTCTACCTGTGTTATACTTGACCTGTAATGTTGTCTGTCATATTTCACACACAAAAAAGTAGACTGCAAAAGTACCCCTCCCAGTGCTGTTATGTTTTCTAAGGGTCAGTGCACAGCGATGGTCCAAGGCCATGTCTACCAATGTAGTGGACTGGGGTGGGTAGATCTGTTCTCCAGAGGCCAGGTCTACCAATATAGTGGCCTGGGGCAGGTAGACCTGTTCTCCAGACGCTAGGTCTACCACCATAGAAGACATTTTGGTGTAATGAAATTTGACTTGATTCTGTTTTCTCTTATAATGTTTAAATTACTCTTAAAACACAGTTTAAATATAGTTTAAAAGAATTCATTCTGAGATTTTTACAAGGTTATGGAAATAATCTTCTAAAAATAGTTTACGCAATAGTCAAATATAGACTTTCTCACAACTTTAATGCTACTAGCTTTTTTCGCTCATGAGGTAGAATTTCTGCTCACAAACACTGTGGAGCTTAGAGGGAACATTGGTCATAAGTTAGCACAACTGTCCTGGGAAAAGTCAGGAAGGAAAACGATTGCCAACAGACTATCACTCAGCCTATTTAAAGGGAAGAGAATGGAACAGCTGTTTGCTGGTGCAGAAATCCTACACCCGGTTGCAAGCGCCCAATGAGAACTGAGCTTGTATAGCTATCTGCAGGGTGCAGTGTGGGAGACTCAGTGGAAAAGACAACGCTATGAGAAGCTGAAGGCAATAGGAAAAAGAAGGCCTGTCGTGAGACGGATCAGCTAATTAAAAGGAAGCCACCGCCTTCACTTTGCAAGGCGTGATTAAGGCTGTCAATGATGGCACGTTTTGGAGGTCACTAATTCAGATGTGTATGTAAAAGCGCCCTCAAGTCGCAGCTGACTTATGGCAGCCTCAGCAAAGGGCTTTCAAGACAAGTCAGGAGCAGAGGTTGTTTTCCATGGCCTTCCTCTACTGCGGTGGTTCTTAAGCTTTCGTGAGGTCACAGACCCCTTTGAGAATCTGATGAAAGCTACGGAACCCCCACTCCAGAAAAAGACATCATACCGAGGCAGTTATGATGATCGCGCATTACCTGAACATGTCATCTTCTGAGCGTGGAACAGGGGTCACAGGGTGGGGGGTGTAGAGGGAAGGTGTTTGTGAATTTCCTGCATTGTGAAGGGGGTCAGACTAGATGACCCCAGAGGTCCCTTCCGACTCAATGAGTCTATGTACAGTAGCATCCCATGCGCTTTTACATTCATTTGGAGCGAAGCATTACTGTAATAATTAGGAACGGTTTCCACAAAGGCAATTGTCTAAGTAACAGAAAGGAAATGGGAGAAGGTGGCCTCCCTGCTTGGCTGTGCAAATCTGATAAGACTGGGCTATACCGTGCCGCCTTCCCTCATGGTGAATTCATAGGGTCGCCACGAGTGGGAGGTGACTTAATGGCAGGTGATGCACAAAATCCTAATGAAATTTCTTTGCTTTCCCAGCTCGTGTCAATTCTGGTGTCATGACAATAGGAACTTAAACGGAGACCAGAACATCAACAGATACCTCTAAAAGAACCAGGAGTCAGCCATTGCCAACCATAGCCGTCGTAGAAGCTAAGGGTATACACTATCTTGCACTGTGCGTATTTCATGCTTTATGTTCCAGGCAAACCCTTGAAGAAAGAGTTTTGCTGCACGACTTTTATCAATATGGTGCTAAATCGTTTGTGGACTGAATGCTGAAACGTGCCGGGGGATATAATCGAATACTTTCCAACGTTACGTAACATTTACCCACGACAGATCTATTTTGTTTGAACAAACTACCGTTTCCTTTTGGATTCCGGCATTATGCCTAGAACTTGGGCAATGTAAAAATTAGAAAATAAGAAGGGGGGGGAGGGAGATGATCACTGCAACTGTCATGTACTTGCTTTTATGATTTCCACAACCAAGCATAACTTTAGAAGGAAAGCCTTACGTAACAGGGAGTAGTCAGTTCTCAAATACAAGCAGTCCAACTTTTCATGTTGCCTTCACTCTTACTGGATTATGCATTTTAGTAACTCTCTTTTACTCATATGCGATCAATCAAACCGAGGGGGGGGGAAATGCAATCTTTCTAAATAACAGATGCACTGCTGGGACCAACGACTGAATTAAAGAGTTTTTAAAACATGGTGTAGAATGTTTTTTTGGCAATCCTCTATTGTTGTGTGTGTTTTATATATATATTTTTTGCAGGGGTGGGGGATTCTGTTTTTATTGTGGTTTTTGTTCCTAGGATTTCTATACAAAAGAACTTTTGAATAAAGTTTAATTGTGATTGTGAAAGCCTCGAGGGTTTTTCTTTAGCGAGAGCCAAGGGCGTATACGACAGTTCAAGCAGGCAGGTAGCCCCAGACACTTTCTGACAGACCCGGCCACATCTGCCAGCCATTTTGATCGCCGTTTTGGGGTCAGGAAGCAATTTTCTCCAGGCCAGTTTGGCTGGAGATCCTGGAGGGGTTTTTTTTTTTTTTGTCATCTTCTGGGCATGGAACAGGGGTCACTGGGGTGTGGGGAGGTATTTGTGAATTTCCTGCATTGTGCAGGGGGTTGAACTAGATGACCCTAGAGGTCCCTTCCAATTCTGTGATTCCCTTTCCCCTCCTCCATTGTATCCTCACAACAACAACTCTGCGAGGTAGGTTAGGCTGAAAGAAAGAGACTGACTCAAGCCAGTATGGGCTTGAAGCAGATTTATACCTGCTGCAAAGAGAAGGTGTGGCTAGTCTCACAGGTGTCTGAGAAAGTGGATCCCCCCCCTTCCAAGTCAGTGGTTTTCTTCTGTCTTCACATGCTGGCTGATGAATTTTGCCCGTAATGCAATGGAATGGTAATTTGGATGGTTCTGTGTAAAACGAAAGTTTTCCTTGTCTAGAAATCACAACACGTTTGCACCACCTCTAGGTAATCCAAAAATGGTTCAGCGTAGCCTATAGTTCACCTTTGGTCTTCTGCACAAGCGCTGACCAACCACAAAAGATAATTTTCTCTAGATTTGGAGTGCTTTTGGGAGCTCCAAGGAGGTGCCTTCTCCCCGTACGCATGTGACAGAATTTCCCGCCCAAACTGTCATGTGACACTTAGGAGGAGTTCCTCAGTTGTCCTTTTGCCGCCATGAAGAGATCATCTTCATTCTATTGTCTTTTTCTATTTCTTCAGCTTATCTCTTTGTCTACATTTATTTGAATGCCATGGCGCAAAAGGCGCTTCTGTGAAGAGTGT
This sequence comes from Gekko japonicus, assembly GCF_001447785.1. Taxonomy (NCBI): domain Eukaryota; kingdom Metazoa; phylum Chordata; class Lepidosauria; order Squamata; family Gekkonidae; genus Gekko; species Gekko japonicus. The sequence continues at coordinate 182,094 of NW_015167601.1, forward strand.
CGAACTAAAACGATCAAAATGTGGTCTCTGCCTTGGTGAGGCACACAGTGTGGCTACTTGTCGCACATGTCAACAATTTACCTCAAAGGTCAGAAATGACAGAGCCTTAAGGCTTAAAGCTGCCTTGTGGGAAAACACTATATCTATATCCAATGCCCCAGAGCTAAGAAATCGGCTGTTCTAAAGCATACCTCAGAGTTCTGAGGTCAGACTCACTATGCCATCAGTCCCAATCCCCAGTTCCATCTATGGTCCTAAGGAGCTCATCAGAGCTCCTCCTAAAAAAGGCAAAGTCAGAACACAAAGAGAATTCTTCCTCAGTCTTGGTTTCATCTGCAAGCAAAGATGTTGGTTCTAACCAAAAAAGAGGAGCGGTTGGCTCTAACATGGACTCCATCTCCAAACTTTGAAACTATGGATGTAGATCCTCAGGTATTAGAGGGTGCCACAAATTCCTATGTTACCACTTACATCATCTAAGGCAGGGGTGTCAGACAAAAGGCTCATAACAAATGAGTTTGACACCACTGATCTAAGGAATGGTCCCATGAGTCACGACCACCTTTGGTTCCAACTATGGAACCCCACGCATTTGGAGGACATTGGGGTGCTCTAATTTGCTTGCCTCCATGCTAGCCTTATCCCTATTATCGAACTCCCAACTGCAGATCCAAGTGGGGTGAATATTTCTATCTTCCTCCAAGACGAGTTACAGAAACCACTGTTTCAACATATCATGACTTCCTGTTACCTCCTATAGTCCACGAATTGGAGTAGTTAACAGAACGGGGATATTCTCCATGGAAGCCATCTCTGCTAAAGGTCATATGATCCCCCTAAACAATATGCCATGCAAGATATACTCATGACATACTCCTTTCTGGCACATCTGTCAAACAGAGACCATGACAGTTGTATGCCAAAGTAAATCAGTTAGGTTTTGAGGTGTTATGCATTTCTCTTGTTTTTGACAGCAGACAAATTTGGCTTTCTGCCTGGAGCCTGGGCTAATGCCATGGTTTATTCACTCTATGAGTTTTGTACTTCACGCAATTTATACATCTTTGTATGTGTGTTCTCGGAAAAGAGCGGGATTATTAGCTTTCCCCCTCTTTAGGAAAAGCCACACGAGCAACACATTTCAGGAACTTAAATGTTCCCAAATAAAGGAATTAGATCCCTGAAGGAGCCAAATGATATCTTGGGTTTGCAGCGGCATAGATGTTTTGCCCTTAGTTGGCGTTACGTAGAAAGAAAGGAGAAGAAACCCTCTGCTGCTGCTTCGGCTTCAGTTTCTCCATACAAGATAGCAATCAAAAAGCAACTTGTTGGATCTGAGAAGCAAAATGACCCCGACTAACCCTTAGTCAAGGGAATTGCTGATGCTGGTGCGTAATGACTTTGCCTGTTACAAGTACAGCGCAGGAACACAGGACCATTAAAGCTGCATCTGGTTTAGTCAGAAAGAAGAAGACGAGATTGGATTTATACCCTACCCTTCACTCAGTCACAGAGCGGCTTACAATCTCCTTCCCTTTGTCTCCCCACAAGCAGAAAGGGCCTGACTCAAACACAGCCCACATTTTGCTTGGTCGGGGGGCGGGGGAGAGCTAGCTGGAGGCTGGGGAGGCGGGGGGGCGATGGCGGGAAAGTAGGACTCCTCCCCTCACCTGGGGGCCAATGGCAGGGCACCAGGGCAGCCAGGGAGGAGGGCCAAGGCAAGGGGAACAAACTGGCCACCCGCCTCCAGACTTTGTCTGGCCACAGAGTGATTCGCCCACCTACCCCACCCTAAGTGTACGGGTACATACTTGATATGCCTGGTGGGTGAGGGGATGGAAGGTGGGGTGGGGGGTGCGTTGCACAGCCAGAGAGCATTCTGCAGTTGAGTGAAAGGGGTTGTAATTTTTCCTTCTGATGTATTTCTTATGATATATTTCTCGTCATGGGGACTGGATCCATTTTCAGAATTTGGCCTGTGCGCCAATTTTCTGGATATGGGGATCCCTCGTGGGGTCTTGGCGTGAGGGACGACCATGAGCATGCTTGCCCAAGGACTAACAGCAGGTGCCCTCATGACCAGATGGCAGGGGAGAACATGAAGGGGCAGTCGTCCGTGTGGACTCCAGTAACCTTCCATTCCACAGGTCACCACCCAAGCCGGCTGGCTGGGTGACAGATACATCGGCTGGCAAAGGGGCCAGCTGATGCAGAGGATCCGGTAGGGCCCATGCTGTGCCAATGCTTCTTATAGCCGTAGTCAATAAAGTTGTGGCCAATTCAGGGGTCGTTTCGTAGAAAAAGAGCTAGGGGAACTCATTAGCATAACTCATTAGCATATGCCACACCCCCTGACATCACCGGAAGTGTGTCATAAGGCCACACCCCCCGCCGCCAACGGTCCCGGCCGCTGCTGCCGGCCTTGCAGCTCCACTGCCGAGCCCCATGAGGGGCCCGG
>NW_015167601.1:184776-195397 GCF_001447785.1 Gekko japonicus
TCTTTCATATAGAGGGGGTATATGGGTATAGCCGAGGGAGCCTCCCCCCCCCATAAGAGTTGGAACCCGCAACAGACACCCTGTGAGGTAGGTGGGGCTGAGAGAGCTCTGAGAGAACGGCTCTTAAGAGAACAGCTCTGAGGGAGCTGTGACTGACCCAAGGTCACCCAGCTGGCTTCGTGTGGAAGTTCCCCTTCCCAAGTCCCCCTTTGAGTTGTCAGTTCCACATGCAGATGGGGCCTACTGCAGGCAACGGAGCCAAAGAACTGAGAGCACAAGCAGGTCCATTGCTGGGCGGAGAAACATCTGCTGAGCTCTTGGCGCTCGGTAACGGGATCATGTCTAGTGGCATTATTGTGGATTGATTTAGCAGCTCTTCGCTCCATGTAGCTTTTCGGCCGTATTTCATCGTTCTCTACGGCCAGCGTCGCTCGTAAACTGTTGTGAAACCTATCTGTGTTGTCAGAGAAGATTATAGCGCCATGTAATTTAGCGTCGGCCGTATTAAACAAATGGGGTAACTGCTTTCCTGAGCTTAGGTTGATCCTGCTCTGTGGATTTATTTAGCTTGTTATTTTATGGGTGGAATGTCCCAGAGAATCATAAAAGACTGAGGTAATCTTGTAAATTCTCTTTCCCCGGTGTTAACAGTTTGTAGGGTATCTCCAGTGTCCGCAGCCGTGCCTCTTCCTCTGTGCCATCACTGGGAAAATTTCATTTTATGTGGGATATTAACAGCTCTGGCATAAATAGAAGAAGAAGAAGAGATTGGATTTATACCCCGCCCTTCACTTCCCAAAGGTGTCTCAGAGCGGCTTACAAAGTCCTTTCCCTTCCCCTCCCCACAACAGACACCCTGTGAGGTGGGTGGGGCTGAGAGAACTCTGACAGAAACTGCTCTTTTTCAAAGACGGCTGTGCCAGAGCTTGTGACTGACCCAAGGTCACATCAGCAGGTGCAAGTGGAGGAGTGGGGAATCAAACCCGGTTCTCCCAGATTAGAGTCCGCACACTTAATCACTTAACCCCCTGGCCACTCCTGGAGATTTGGGGATGGAGCCTGGGGAGGACAGGGGCCTCAGTGGGGTATTGTGCCATAGAGTCCAAAGTATCCGTTTTCTCCAGGGGAACTGATCTGTGTAGTCTGGAGATGAGCTGTAATTCCGAGGGACCCCAGGTCCCACCTAGAGGCCGGCATCCCTAGATGTAGGGGAAATAGTCTGATGTTCAGATATGTTAAAGCAACAGACAAATCTACTTTACCGGGAAGCATTTAAATGTAACGGAGGAGGTGATTGGATTTATACCCCGCCCTTCACTACCCAAAGGAGTCTCAGAGTGGTTTACAATCCCTTTCCTTTCCCCTCCCAACAGACACCCTGTGAGGTAGGTGGGGCTGAGAGAGCGCTGACTGAGAACTGCCCTTAAGAGAACAGCTCTGAGACAACTTATGACTGACCCAAGGTCACACCAGCAGCTGTACGTGGAGAAGTGGAGAATCAAACCTGGTTCTCCCAGATTAGAGTCCGCACTTTTAATCACTATACCAGACTATTGAGCTGTGTCCTACTACTGGCCCCTGCCACACGGCAGGGGAAAAGCCTCTTAAGGCGCGACTTTTAAAAGTCGCGCCAACGTTGAGGGGCCGCGGCGGGATCCCACGGATCCCCTGGCCGCTGCGCCTTTTCTCCCTGGCGCGATCAAACGCCAGGGAGAAAACACGGCCCGAACGGGACCCGGCCTAACTGTGCATGTCCGGGCATGCGCAGTTCGGATCCGGGCCGGGGTTGAGCCGGCGCAAGGAAGTGCCGGCGATCAAACACCCCGGTTGCCGCGCCGCTTCCCTTTAAACCACCTAGATAGGTGGTTTAGTTTGCGGCGGCGTTTCCTGGGAATGGGACAGTTCGGCCACGGAAGCAAGACGCTTCCCAGATGTTGTGGTGTGATCGCGCCGGTTTGATCCGGCCCCGAACTGTCCCGCTCCCGGACCAAATAGCCGCGTGTGAACGGGACCATAAGAAACACCAAACTATTAAAGCAAGATACCGGAAATGTTGAACACATCCTTGATTGCCAGAACAATCAATGTTATTTCAGTTTGTTACACGAGCAGCTCAGGTCTCCAGCCTTCTGTGACATCACAGCCACTCAGCCAGTGGCAGTAGAGGGCTCACAGAATGCTTCTCTCAGGATTCGTCTTGCTCTAAATTTGTGTGATTTATTTTCCTTCAAAATGTACATCTTTTTTTGGCAGACCAATAGGCCCTGTGCTTTAATTTGCCGCCTTGTTCATATTTCTGTAACAGCTAGACATTTTCTAAAAACAGTCTTCCGGAAGTTCAGTGATATGCTTTAAAAGTTATTCACAAAGGGCATTGTTTGTTTCTGGGGAGTGTTTGTATGCTCCTTTCCATCTGGCAAGATGCAAGATGCAGGTAGGGTTAGGGTTGTCATCCTCCAGGCGGGGCCTGGAGATCTCCCACTATTACTACTGATTCCCAGATGACAGAGATCAGTTCCCCTGGAGGAAATGGCTGCTTTGGAAGGTGGACTCAACGGCATTATACCCTACTGAGGTCCTTCCCCTCCCCGAACCCTGCCCTCCCGAGGCTCCACCCCCAAAATCTCCAGGTATTTCCCAGCCCAGAGCTGGCAACCATAGGACTGATACTTGCAGCACCTCTGTCTGCTCAGCTGTTACCTTCCCACCAAAGTGGTACCTATTTATCTACTTGCAATTTCTTGCTTTCGAACTGCTAGGTTGGCAGGATATGTCCTACTACTGCTACTCTAATCAGCTAAGAGTAGCAGGATCCCTTAGTGCTAGACAAAGGTGTCTGCTTGTTCCCCCAATCTTGGGGATTCAAAGTAGGCAAAGAATGCTGTACAATTATGTTATACTAAATGTAAGATATCCAGAGCAGGACCCTGGAAAGGCGCCATTTGAATTCCCTCAAATACTAAATAATGTAGGTCTTTGAACCAAAGGGTAGCCACAGTTCCTGCCAATTTGTTCACAATCCTTTCACTTTCTGGCCATTGGTGTGTCACGGGGGGTAGGTGAGCATGTCGTGACCTTGGGCAGGATCCTGGAGATACAACATGAAAATTTATTTCCCAAATAAATAGATTAGCAGTCCACCATGCTTCCTGTCTAGGGCGTTCTTTCTAGCAATATCTTACTGCAAACAGGCTACGTATAAGCTTTTTGGTAAATCTGCTCCACACTTCCTTCTGGCACCAAATCAGTGTGTTTGAGATGGGGCTGCTATCCCTTAAAGTGCCTGTTGTGTGGAGAGAAATAAGGAATGTGACTGAATGGCTGATCCTCATCTCCATAACAAATTCCACCTGAATTCTCCTGGGATTACAACTGAGCGCCAGGTGACAAGAGATCTGTTAGCCTGGAGAAAATGGCTGCTTTGGGTGGTGGACTCTCTCTGGCATTATACCCCGTTGACGTCCCCCCCCCTCCCCAAACCCCTCCCTCCTCAGGCTCCAACATCTCCAGGTATTTCCCAACTGGCAACCCTAGGATAGTGGTTTGGCCCTGTGCAATTTTGGCAAAGAGCAGAACACAATCATTCTGCTCCACCAAAGCTCCGGGGGAGATTTGTTGGAATATACAAGGTCTATAGTTGACCTACTTGAAGAAGATCAGAAGAACAGCCTATAGGGGACAGCTGAAGGACTGCTAATTAGCATAGCTCAATTAGAGACTTCCCACCATTTCCAATTATATCCTTCCTGTTTCCTGATTGGCTCTTTGGAGACTTCCTGCCCCAACTGTCTCTTACAGCAGTTTGTCGGTTAGTTAAGCCTCTCTCCCTCTCCTCTGTTCTATCAGAGTTTATTTCTTCTTTAATAAACGGAGTTATTTCCTTTAAACAGTTGGTGCTCCGTTCCTCTGCATGTTTAAACTCCGCCAACAAGATTGTGGGAGCCAGTTGGCTCTTACAATTCGCTTGGACACACTGAATCCCTTGGCAAATGTTCAATGGCTCTCTGATCCATGGACAGGTTGGTTAAAAATCCTTCCTATATTGTAGTCAAGCAGCCTATATAGCCCAGACAAGCCCGAGCTCGTCAGAGCTTGGAAACTAAGCAAGGGTTGGCCATGGTTAATCTTTGGATGCGAGACCATCAAGGAAGTCCAGGGTTTCTATGCAGAGGCAGGCAATGGCAATCCACCTCTGCTCATCTCTTGCCAAAACACCTTGAGGGGGTCACCATAAGTGAGCTGTGATTTGACGGCACTTATTATACTGTACAGCAGAGGTCTTGCCCTTTGCAGTGTTGGTGGAGGGGCTGTCCCCTCACCGCACTGAAGATTTCTATTTCACTGGAATGTCCCAGGATCCATCAGAAAATGGAAGGGGCCAGCTGAAATCCAGGTGCGGTGGAATTCTGGGAAGAACAAATGCCTTCCTCTCCCCATCCTGGACACCAGGTACACTAAAGTTAAGTCCTCACCTTTCACCAATGAGTGTGTACCACTATCAGTAACACTTGTTCCACGGCTCATGGAGAACCACATCTGCAATTACCATCAATAAAAAGAGCCACACTGACTTCCATCCCTGGCATGAAGGCTACACCACAGGAAGGTGGGAACTACCTGTCAACCACAAGCCCCACCGGTCTAGCCACTTTCCCAAAATATGGGGCAGGTGCCATTTTGGGGAATAGTGCTAAGAAGAGTCCCAGTCCAAGAGCCATATGGGGCCCCCGAGCCACTGAGTATTATTGCTGTAACAGAGAAACACAGGGATGCACCAGACAAAGTAAGAGAGATCAGGGGCAAGATACGGCGCTAGTTTCTTGAATGTCTTGGGATGAATTAGCACTAATACTCCCCACTCCCCCCCCACTCCATTTCCTAGGTGAAAATCCTTACTTCGCTGCTCCTATTATAATGGAAGGAAAACAAGCAACTTTTGTAGTTCAGCATCACCAGCGAAATGCTGACTTCACTTGCACGTCGTATCAGAACTGACATCAGTGCCTCAGGATTCGGGCTATGGCACTCCCTCCAATTTCCTTCTTTTTCTCCTGCGGCTCAGGTGAGCAGAGGCAGGAAGCGCCTGCTCTGAATGAGAGATCCCCTGCCCAATGCGAGAACACCGTAACTAGTCACAACACCATGGTTTGGATCTGGAAGTGATGTTGTGAATTTGTCCATCTAGGAATTTATCCATCTCTTTGGTAAAAGAACAACACATGACTGAATAAAGGATGGATCGGAAGGAAAGTTGCAGTCCAACATGCCGTTCCTCACAACAAAGTGTACATTATTAACTTTATTTATCTCCATTGTACAAAATATGTACTTTATGTGTATTGTGTATGAGTAATATGTATGTACTTAATGTGTGATTCTTGCTCTTTAATAATATTCTGTGCCACATCTTTGCTCTCCAAACCACTTTATCTTAGACTAAGAACGGGCTAATTCTAAGGCCATCTTGCCTTTGCTCCTCCTCATCCTTTGTAAAGCAATTGGATGGAATAAACTGCTTGTGCATTTTCCCTTGTTACTTTTTAAGAAAAAGAACCCCAAAAAACATGGGTAAGAAGGACATAGGGACGTGCTAAAAGTGTAAAGAAGCAGATGGTACTTTTTACCAAATGTGGTGGACATGCAAAAAGACAAGAAAATTCTGGAAAGACATCATGCTGAGATTCAGACAATTAAAAAATTAATTTTGCTATGAAACCACAAACCACGTTGCTAGGAATTTTACCAGATAATACAGAAAGAACATTACAAGAACTTTTTAGATATATTGACTGCAGCAACAGTAGTAATGGCAACTAAACGGAAAGCGGAAGAATGTCCAACTTGTGAGAATTGGCAAGACAAAATGGCAGAATATGCTGTAATGGCAAAACTAACAAATTATATAAACAGAAGACTGATTAAGGAATATGAGAAGAAATGGGAAACTTATTATGCCTATTATAGGTAAAGAGAGAAAAGAAGGAACAGATTATTTTTATTGGTTTTGATTTGTATAAAACTATTGAAATGTTGTTTTATGGACTCTGATACAGCTTTTGTCAGAGCTATGTAAACTGGCTAACTGGCTTATACAATTAACATAATTAGTATAACTAGTATTTCATGATACAGCATCTATTATGTGTTTTTGATATATTATTACACTTCTTTGAAATATCTTTGAAATACACTGCTTGCTGTTTTATTATAATTTAATTACGGCAATCATAGTATTTAGGATAATATTTTTAAATCATTTAAGAATTTATAATACATAGTTATGGTCAGACTAAACAGCTAACATTTGATATTTAATGTTTGAAGATTAAATAATTTTTCATTCCAAGTTAACTAGCTCACACAGTGCATTAAATATTTGTACTATTTTGGTTTATTTTGCTGGTCTTATGACTGTTCTTAATAAATTTGATTTGATTTGATTTGAATATTTGTTGATGCAGTTGCATTTACCAAAATCTTATTAAGACACAGAGAGAAAAAAATATCTTTTAATATTACGGATGTGTTTTATACTTGAAATATGCATTTTAAATATATGTTTACTAATATTTTTGATTGTCTTTGTTATGTATATTTAACACTTCCCCCCAAAATCTTTATTTCCTTCTTTTTTTCTTTCCCTTTTTTAAAAAAGAAAAAGAACTAGATATTTACTCTTTGTAAAAAAAATTGGGAGGCCTGCCCCCCACCCCCGATATAGCCTGGTGATCGAGATTAAACATGCTATGGGGCAAATGGAGTCTACAGGTTATCAGCTGGCCACCACTGGTACTAGGGCATCCTTATCAAATGGATGTGATCATAATGCAAAGAGGCATACAAGTAGTAAGAGATAATTATAGTAAGAAGATCAAGCAGCAGCTGAGGAATATGCCACAGATGTTTTCACAGGACTAGAGCCAGATGTGATTATTCTGGTAAAAAGAAGCTTAAACACTTCTCTAAATAGGAGATGCTATTTCTTTCAAACACCGTGATGGAAGGGGAAAATACAAGACAGCTGTCTCATATGAGGAAGGCATGGAGGAGGAACTGTACTGGCCAGCTTGAAGGAAGTGGGTTACAAAATGTTGACATGTTGCTAGGAGAACAACATCTCATGAATTCCCATCTGAAAGCGCCTCTGAGTGCCTAATTACTTCCTTAAAAGTCTCTAAAAACTGAACCACTTTGAAGTTTTATTTCTTTCAGTGTGAAGACCAGACATCCTTCGCTTGGACTATCTGGTGTGTCCTTTTGACTTTTCCTCAAGGTTCTCACACCATTTGATCAAATCCATTTGGCCATGAAATTCTAAAGACAGACATGAATACATTACTAAAATTAAACCTGATTACCATTAATATCAAGAACAACAATGAGAGACTACAATTTCAGAGAAACTTTGTGGATCCCAAGTCTGAGTGAATCTTTCAGGGGTACATACCAGGTTTAAGGAAATATGTGATGAGGCCTTTGAAAAATTATTTCTATTCACCCCTCATCTGATGCAATATTTTATTCTGCAATCATAACTAAGAATGGGCATGGGTATTTATTTCATAAGTACCAATCATGTAGGATATTTTTAATCAAGTCTAAACTGGGAAAAGGGAAAAAATATGTTTAGGGTATGCAAAATAGATTGCAGATATGGAGCTATAGACATCAAAAGAAGTATCTTAAATTCTGTGCTAACGTTCTCTGCATTGTTCCGATTTTAGTACATGTGCTGCTGAAGCGGGCACTGAAATATCTTACATTCCAATTCAATATGTGTTTTTTTCAACCTTGTTTGTTGTCAAAACCCAGGACTTTTTTGTAGCAGGAACTCCTTTGCATGTTAGGCCACACACCCCTAATGTAGCCAATCCTAATGAGTTCCTGCTGTTGGATGTGGCCTATTATGCTAATGAGTTCCTGCTGGGCGTGGCCAACTTGGGAGCCAGCCGGAACTCCGTTCCTGTGCGTTCCTGCCCCAAAATAGCCCTGCTAATAGCAATGTGTGGCCTCCATCTGTGGATATCTAAATCCATGGATCTGGGCTACCCTAACTCTAAACAGATTTTTCTGCAAACTTGGAAGACACCCAGAAAAATCTGATTAAAAAAAATACATTGGGGGGGTTTCAATTCCTCCCAGATTAAAAGGTGTTACCTGTGCAGACAATGTACTTATTCATTCTACCAGGTGAGGCTGGGAGACGCTTGAGGTCCAGCTGCAGGAGCAGATAATGCCGAGTGGTTCCCAGACCACGACACCACTGTGGCTGGGCTCCAAGATGAGTGGTAGGGCCTGGAGTCGTGCTGTGGTCAGAGATGGGGGGTGGGTGGGATTCTCCCCTACAAGACTTACAGTCCCCCCACTTGTGATACAATGGATCTGAAGAAGAAGAAGAGAAGAGATTGGATTTATACCCCGCCCTCCACTCAGAGTGGGTTACAATCTCCTTTCCCTTCCCCTCCCCACAACAGACACCCTGTGAGGTAGGTGGAGCTGAGAGAGCTCTTGACAGAAACTGCTCTTTTTTTCAAGAACAGCTCTTATCAGAACTATGGCTTGCCCAAGGCCATCCAGCCAGGTGCAAGTGGAGGAGTGGGGAATCAAACCCGGCTCTCCCAGATTAGAGTCCGTGCACTTAACCACTACACCAAACTGGATCTGTCAGTATCTGAGGTGTCACAAAACCCCTTGAATTGCTTCCTGCCATGAAGTGATGACCCGGATGTCTATGACGTTTGCACCAGGCTCTTCCTCAGCCAGCAGGCAACAGAAGGGAATTGTATGAGCCGTGGAGGTGGAAATAATGTTCCCTTTTAACAGCTGCTGTTAAAAATGATTGAAGACTTTGGCGTGCTGGCAGGGTTCTATATAAACAAGAATAAAACCAAACTTTTATGTAAGAATATGACAAAAAAACGACAAAAGGATTTACAAGAACTGGTACAGTGTGAAGTGGTGAAGAAAACAAAGTATCTGGGAATTGAGCTAACAATGAAAAACATTGATCTTTACAAAAATAATTACGAGAAACTATGGAATAACCTAACTCAAGATTTTAAAAAATGGGACACCTTGAACTTTTCGTTGTTAGGGAGAATTTCAGTAGTGAAAATGAATGTACTACCACGATTGATGTTTTTGTTTTAAACTATTCCCATTTTGACCAAGAGTGACATACTGAATAGATGGCAAAGAGAAATTTCAAAGTTTGTGTGGGGGGGCAGGAAGCCTAGAATTAAGATGAAAATTTTGTGTGATGCTAAAGAGAGAGGGGGATTGCAGCTACCAAATTTGCATTTGTATTATGATGCAGTTTGTATAGTATGGTTAGAAAAATGGGTCAATTTGAGAGATAAAAAACTGCTGACATTGGAAGGACATAATTGCAGATTTGGTTGGCATGCATACCTTTGGTATGAAAAGAATAAGGCGGACAATTTCTTTAGACATCACTTTGTAAGAAATGCCTTATTCACAACATGGACGAGATATAAAAGATTTTTCTTTGATGCGAGACCACTGTGGATTGTACCAGCAGAAGTTCTATCGTCATATACGAGACAAAGCGGCAAAGAGTGGTTGCCTTACAGAGACTTAATAAAAAAAGAGGGTACAGAATGGCAAATAAAAGAGCAGGATGAGATACAGTATAAATATGTCTGGTTGAGCTATTTACAGATAGTTGATTTGTTCAAAGCAGATAAGAAAAAAATATGGATTTAGAGAGGAGAAAAATGAAATTGAACCTGTCTGGGAGGGAGGAGGGAAAAAGGCGATTTCTACTGTATATAAAATTTTGTTAAAATGGTATACGGAAGATGAGACGGTGAAAGAGCAAATGCTTAAATGGGCAGTAAATGTTAATACTGAGATCTCTATGGACTCTTGGGAATATCTGTGGAAAAATTCGATCAAGATCTCGTCATGTACCAATGTGAAAGAGAATTGTTATAAAATGATGTACAGGTGGTATATGACACCCAAGAAAATAGCCAACATGAACCAAAACTTTTCTAACAAATGTTGGAAATGTAGAAAACATGAAGGTTCATTTTATCATATGTGGTGGACATGTGAAAAAGCTGTGGACTTTTGGACTAGAGTTCACAGCGAAATGCAAAATTTTTTGAAATGTTCCTTTAAAAAAGCACCAGAAACTCTGCTCTTAGGACTTAAAATGGAAGAATTGAATATTACAAAAAGAACTTTATTTTGGTACCTGATTACAACGGAGAGAATACTCTATGCACAATGTTGGAAACAAGAAAGAATTCCAGAGTTAGAAGAATGGATACAAAAAACTTTGTTTATGGCTGAGATGGACAAAATTACGAAAAAATTGAATAACAAAGAAGATCAGGAATTCTATGAGGAATGGAGAGACTTTAAAATTTACCTAGAAAAGAACTGGGATGTAAAGCACAATCTATTATATTTAGAACAATATTGAAACTAGAATATGATGTTATCTTAAGGTGTACTGGAGTGACGAGGGGGGAAGCATTGCGGGAAGCCACGGGGAGGGGGAGAGTAAAGTGGGGATATTGGGGGTAAAAACTGAAACATTAATGGAACTGATGACATGTCAATATTTTCATGAAAAATAAAATTGTGTTCT
>NW_015167601.1:195452-196334 GCF_001447785.1 Gekko japonicus
CCTGCTGGAAGGTCCATACAGCAGAGATGGGCGTACTCAAAACGAGATCCATTTTTTAGCAAGAAGATACAGTGATGTGACCCAGTGGCTTCAGAACAACGGAGCTCATTTCTAGCTAACAAAGAGAACTAAGCAGGGACCCCACCCCATGAGATTAAAATAACACACACTAATGTTGGGGGGGGGGGAGCACACCATTCCATTTTATTGCAAGCAATAAACATACCACACTGGATGTGCGTAGGATTAGAGTTTATATCACCTGCTGAAACGGCCATGTAAAGCAAAAACTTCATGCCATCTCTCTTCTTGAATAAGCTCTTTGTTGTTATTGTTCAGTCGCACAGTCAAGTCTGACTCTTCGCGACGCCATGGACCACATCACGCCAGGCCCTTCTGTCTTCCGTCGTGCTCCAGAGTTTGCTTAATCTCATGTTCGTTGCATCAATAACACTAACCATCTCATCCTTTGCTATCCCCTTCTTCTTTGACCTTCAATCTTTCCCAGCATCAGGGTCTTCGCCAGCGAGTGCTCCCTTCTCATTTGGTGGCCAAAGTATTTGAGCTTCAGCTTCATTATCTGGCCTTCCAGGGAACAGTCAGGGTTGATTCCTTTTAGGATTGACTGATTCAATCTCCTTGCAATCCAAGGGACTCTCAACAGCTCTGCAGTCATCTATTTCCTCATCTGTCATTCGATGGTACCATAGAGTTTCCAGCCCCATTGCCAGAGCATTGCCCGGCATCACTTCCTGGCAACGGCATGGTGCGGCGCGTCTGTTGTCCCCGCGGGAATGATCCTGCGAAGACATCCGTGTCCCCCGCCAAATTACGGTAAGTACTTGGGAAGCCTGGATACAAGTTACAAGTGGCTGGTGTCAT